>NW_028289959.1:0-16630 GCF_059628265.1 Tinamus guttatus
GCAACACCCTTGTGTGCAACACCCATGTGTGCAACAACCACACGTGCAACACCCCTGCGCCCAGCACCCGTGTGCGCAACACCCCTGAGTGTGCAACACCCTTGTGCGTAACACCTGTGTGTGCAACAACCGTGTGCGCAACACCCCGAGCGCAACACCTGCGTGCGGGCGACACCCGCGCGCCCGTGACACGGACACGCGTGTGCGGTGACCACGTGACACCCGCGCGAGAGACACCCGCGCGCCGGGTGTGCAACAACCCCCCCCAGGAGGGGTTAACACCCCCCCTAAGCCCCGCCCCCTCCAAGCCCCTCCCACCGCGCCCCCCCCCCCCCCGCCGCGGCTCCCGCCGCCTCCTCCGCTTGCCTCCGTCCCCGCGGCCTCCGCGCCCCCCCCATCCCCAAACCCCGCGCCCCCCCTCCCTCCCTCCCTCCCTCCCTCCTCCTTCCTCCCTCCCCTCCCTCCTCTTCCTCCTCCTCCTCCTCCGCTCCCAGCCCGGGCGGCCCCGGCCCATGCGCCGCGGCCGCCATGGACTGTCTGTGCATCGTCACCACCAAGGTAGCGCGGGGCGACCGGTACCGCCACCGGAACCGGTACCGGCACCGCGGGGGGGGGGGTGACGGCGGGGGGGGGGTTGTGCCGGTGGTCGCTGTTTTTGGGTTGGGGGTTGCCTGGCGTGCCGCTGAGGGACTCTATGGTGCCGGGGGGGCTCTCTAGGGAGCCCCGGGGCTCTCTATGGTTGTCGGGGGCTCCTCTGTGGTTACTGGGGGGCTCCTCTATGGTTACTGGGGGGCTCCTCTATGGTTGTCGGGGGCTCCTCTGTGGTTACTGGGGGGCTCCTCTATGGTTATTGGGGGGCTCCTCTATGGTTATTGGGGGGCTCCTCTGTGGTTATGGGGGGCTCCTCTATGGTTGTCGGGGGCGCCTCTGTGGTTACTGGGGGCTCTCCTGTGCAGCCCGGGGGGGGGCTCCTCTATGGTAACGGGGGGCTTCTCTATGGTGATGGGGGGGGTCTCAGGGGCTTCTCAATGGTTATTGGGGGTCTCTCTGCGCAGCCCGGGGGCTTCTCTATGGTAACGGGGACTCGAGGGGCTCCTCTATGGTGCGGGGGGGGGGGGGGCGCTCTGGGGCCCCCTCTCTATGGGTCTGGCGGGGGTGGGGGGGGGGGGTCCTCTCCGGGGCGATGCAGGGTCGTCTCTATGGTCCTGGGGGTCTCCCTGTGGCGCTGGGGTCGCGGGGGCCGCTCTGCGCTGCGGGGGCGGCTCTCTATGGTGCGGGGGGGGGGGGGCTCTCTGCGGCGCTCGGGGCGCTCTCTATGGTGCTGGGGGCGCTCTCCATGGTGCTGGGCGGCTCTCCGCAGCGCTGCGGGGCCTCTCTATGGTCCCGGGGTCTGGGGGGAGACACCTCTGCGCTCCGCGGGGCCTCTCTATGGTGCAGGGGGGGGGTCGGGGGGGGGAACCCCTATGGTGTTGGGGGGGGTCGGGGGGGGCGACGCTCTGTGCTATTGGTGGGGGGTCTGGAGGGCTTCTCTATGGTCCTGGCGGCCCAAGGAGCCGCTCTGTGGTAGTTGTGGGGCGCTCTGTGACACCGCGGGGACCTTCTCTGTGGCCGCTCGGTGGTACCGGCGGTGCCGGGGGGAGGAAGGGCTCCTCTCTATGGTACTTGTGGGGCGCTCGGAGGTTCTGGGTGGGGGGGTTGTCCCGCGGCCTCCGTGTTGCTGGGGGGGGGCAACAGGCCGCTCTGTCGCCCCGGCGAGGGCGGCGGTCGCTCTCTATGGTCCCGGGGGTCCGGTGTGGGGAGGCCTGGGCCCCGCGGCGCAGGCCGAGGCCTGTCCGTCCTCGTGCGGCTGTAGGTGTCTGTGGTCGTGGCGGGAGGGGGGAACAGGCGCACACACACACCACCCCCCCCGCACACCCGGGCGAGGGGGCGGCCGCATGCGGCGGTGCGCGGGTTGCCATGGCGCCGCGCGGCTGCGTGGGGGGGGCCGCTGACACGCGCGGCAGCGCCTGTGCGGCGGCGGCAGCGTCCCGTGTCCGGGTGTCGTCCCCCCACGCACACGCGCCCACCCGCCTGTTTCCGCCTTGTGTTTCCTCCCCCCCCCAACACCCACCCAGTCGCCATGGCAACGGGGTAACTCCGCGAGGCCGCCAGGGGCGAGGGGGGCATTGGCGGGGGGGGGGGGGTTGTGCGGCAACAGCCGCCCCCGGTTGTTCGGTTCCGGCTCCGGTTCCGGCTCCGCACGCGCCGCTGCCCCCCCCCCCCCGCTCCGTTGCCGGGCGACGCCGCTCCCGCCCGTTGCTACGCGACGCCGCTCCGCGCGTTGCCAAGCGACGCGGTCCCTCCCGTTGCCAAGCGACGCGGGGCTCGCGCCGTCGCCCGGCAACGGGAGGCCCCGCCCCTCGGCTCGCCTCCCTCCCTCCCCCCTCCCGCGCATGCGCCGAGCCCCCACGCGCCGCTCCCGCCCTTTAACCCCCTCGCGCTCGACGTTGCCGCGGCAACGGGGGGGGGGGAGAAGCGGCGTGCGCGGTGACGTCACGAGGCAATTACCCCCCCCATCGGGAGGGGAGGGGCGGGAGTACGGGGGCCGAGGAGGGTCAATCCCCGCCGGTTACAGGTGTCGAGAGGGGTCAGTGCGGGGGTGGGGGGACATTCCCTTCCTGTCAGGTTACTGGTGCCGGGAGGGTCAGTCCGGTCACGCTGTAGCTAATTGGGGAGGGGGGGGGCGCCCTGCTGGTTACGGGAGCCGGGAAGGGTCAATCCCGCCGGTTACAGGTACCGGGGAGCGGGGGGGGTGTCAATCTCAGCGCACATACGGGCTCCGGCACGGGTCAATCCCAGGCCGGGACGCGGTCGCGCCCCCCCCTCTGGCTACGGGGTGCCACTGGGTTCAACCAAGGCGGGCTGCGGGCAACCAATCCGCGGCCGCTACGGGGGCCGCGAGGGGTCAATCCCCGCCCCCCCCCGTTAATCCCGCGGCCGCTTAAAGCGGCGGGAAGGGGGAGGGGGGGGGTGTCCCCGGGGTGATGTCACGGCGGCGGGGGGGGGTGTCGCCATGGGGGGGTGTCGCCATGGCGGGGCCCGCGGCGCCGGGGCCCGGGGGGGGGGTCGCGCGGCCCCGGCTGCTTCTCGCCGCTGCTCTGCCAGCCAGTGCGGCCCTGCTCTGCCGCGAGCGGGGGCTCTCGGTGGCGTTCGGCTGCAAGGTGCGGGCCGGGGGGGCACCGGGACCGGGGGGCAGCGGGGTCCATGGGGACACCGGGATCCATGAGACACCGGGATCCATGGGGGGGCACCGGGATCCATGGGGACACCGAGACTGGGGGGCACCGGGATCCGTGGGGACCCCGGGACCGGGGGGACAGCGGGATCCATGGGGGGGCAGCGGGATCCATGGGGGGGCAGCGGGGGGCACCGGGATCCATGGGGACACCGGGACCGGGGGACACCGGGATCCATGGGGACACCGGGATCCATGGGGACACCGGGACCGGGGGACACCGGGATCGTGGGGACACCGGGATCCATGGGGACACGGGACTGGGGGCAACCGGGATCCATGGGGGGGCAGCAGGGGACACCGGGACCAGGGGGACACCGGGATCCATGGGGAGGCACCGGGATCCATGGGGACACCGAGATCCATGGGGACACCGGGACCGGGGGGCACCGGGATCCATAGGGACACCGGGACGGGGGACAGCGGGATCCATGGGGACACCGGGGCCGGGGGGCACCGGGACCGGGGGACACCGGGATCCATGGGGGGCAGCGGGGGGCACCGGGATCCATGGGGACACCGGGATCCATAGGGACACCGGGACCGGGGGGACAGCGGGATCCATGGGGACACCGGGATCCATGGGGCACCGGGACCGGGGGACACCGGGATCCATGGGGGGGCAGCGGGGGGCACCGGGATCCATGGGGACACCGGGATCCATAGGGACACCGGGATCCATGGGGACACCAGGATCCATGGGGGAGGCACCGGGACCGGGGAGATTACCGGGACCGAGGGGACACCAGGACTGGAGGGCACCGGGACCGGGGTCACCGGGATCCATGGAGACACCGGGATCCATGGGGACACCGGGACCGAGGGGCACCGGGATCCATGGGGATACCGGGATCCATGGGGGGGCAGCGGGGGACACCGAGATTCGTGGGGACACCGGGACCGGGGGACACCGGGACTGGGGGGTTAAAATGGGGACATTGGGATCAATGGGGGGGTTAAACTGGGGCACCGGGAGCGATTGGGGGGGGGGGTTAAACCGGGAGCTGGGAGGGGACCGGGGGGCTGGGGGGGGGAGGGGAACATTGGGGGCACCGGGGGGAGGGGCTAAACTAGGAGCTCCGGGGGCTACCGAGAACATCGGGGGGTCCCGGGAAGGGGTAGAACGAGGGGGGGGGGGCCGGGGGGGGCTCAGACTGGGGGCGCGGGAGCTGCCCCCATGTCCCCCCCCCCTCCCGGCTCATCCCGTTAATCCCAGCCCGGATTTACCCGGATTAAACCCGGCCCCGCCCCCCTGGGACGCTCTCGGCAGAGTGGGGGAGGGGATGGCGGGGGGGGGGGTCGTCTGCCAGGGACAAAACAAGCCACGCCCCCCCCCCCCGCCAATCAGATGCGTTGATTAATGAGGGGATCCAGGTGCCCCCCCCTCGGTTCCGGACGCCTGGGCCCCGCCCCCTCACAGGAGGCGGGGCCTAATCCCCCCCCCCCCCCCGCAGAAATACCGGTACCAAGATGAGGACAGCCCCCCCCTGGAGCAGAGCCCCGCCCACCTGCCCAGCCAGGTAGGGCCCCGCCTCCTCGCCTGGCCCCGCCCCCAAACTCCGCCCCGTCGCCCCCCAGCCGCTCCCCCCCCCTTAGGGAGAGGCAACGGGTCTTCTCTGGCCCCGCCCACTTGCACGTGGAGACCACGCCCCCTCCCCTGGCCACGCCCCGCAAGCTCCGCCCCCTCTCCCCTTCCAGGAGCCCCTTATTGGGGGGAGGAGGAAAGGGGCTCCCTTGGCCCCGCCCTCCTGACTGGAAGCCCCGCCCCCCTCCATGCGGCTCCTGCCGCCCTATGAAGCCCCGTTTTTTTGGGGGGGGGGGGCTGTTGCCATGGTGACGGCTGAGGGGGCGGGGCTCTGACCCCCCCCCCGCTGTCTCCCCCCCCCCCAGGCCAACTCGCCCCCCGTCATCGTCAACACGGACACGCTGGAGGCGCCGGCCTATGTGAGTGACCCCCCATGTCCCCAGTGACCCCCCGTGTCCCAGGTGACCCCCCGTGTCCCCAAGTGTCTCCCTTGGGTCCCCCTGCCCCCCTCCCTGCCTTCAATGTCCCCCTTCCCCGGTCACTTGACCCCCCTCCATCACCATGTGTCCCCATTGTGTCCCCATGTCCCATCATGTCCTTGTCCCCCCCACATGTCCTTGTCTCCCCAATGTCCCGTCCTCCCATGTCCCCCGTGTCCCCATGTCCCCGTTCCCTCACGCTGTGTCCCTCGTCCCCTCACACCATGTCCCCTGCTGTCCCCATCGCCTCACGCCATGTTGCCGTGTCCCCCCGTGTCCCCTGTCCCCTCACGCTGTGTCCCCATGTCCCCCGTCCCCTCATGCTGTGTCCCCCCGTGTCCCCCCGTGTCCCCTGTCCCCTCATGCTGTGTCCCCCCATGTCCCCCTGTGTCCCCTGTCCCTCACGCCGTGTCTTCCGTGTCCCTTGTCCCCTCACACCGTGTCCCCCCGTGTCCCCTGTCCCCTCGTGCCGTGTCTCCGTGTCCCCATGTCCCCCGTCCCTTCACACCGTGTCCCCCCATGTCCCCCTGTGTCCCCTGTCCCCTCACGCCGTGTCCCCCCGTGTCCCCGTCCCCCCTGTCCCCTCGTGCCGTGTCCCGCCGTGTCCCCATGTCCCCCATGTCCCCTGTCCCCTCACACCGTGTCCCCCCATGTTCTCCTGTGTCCCCTGTCCCCTCACGCCGTGTCCCGCAGGTGAACGGCACCGAGGGGGAGATGGAGTACGAGGAGATCACGCTGGAGCGGGTGAGACCCCCCAGGACCCCCCAGGACCCCCAGTGCCCCTCTGGGACCCCCAACGCCCCCCCATGGGCCCCAGCTGTCCCCTGGGAGCCCCTAACGGCCCCCCAGGGACCCCCAACATCCTCTTAGGGACCCCCCAGGAGCCCCCAGCACCCCCTTAGGGACCCCCAATACCCCCCAAGGACACCGAACACCCCTCAGGGACCCTCAACACCCTCCAGAGAGCCCAGGGACCCCCCAAACACCCCCCAGCAGCCCCTTAGTGACCCCAACACCCTGCAGGGACCCCCAACACCCCCCAAGGATCCCCAACACCCCCCAGGGACCTCCAACACCTCCCCAGGGACCCTCAACACCCCCCAGGAGCCCCAACACCCCTTTAGGGACCCCCCAACACCCCTTAGGGACCCCCACACCTTCAAGGACCCCCACAGCCCTCAGGAGCCCCCAACACCCCTTTAGGGATCCCCAAGGACCCCCAACACCTCCCAAGGACCCCAACACCTCCCAGGGATCCCCAACACCCCCTTAGAGACCCCCAACAGCCCCCAGAGAGCCCCAGGAGCCCCAACACCCCCTAGGAGCCCCCAACACCCCTTAGGGACCCTCAACACCCCCAAGGGACCCCCAACACCCCCCAGGAGCCCCGACCAACCCCCCCAGGGCCCCAAACAGCCCCCAACACCCCCAGGGCCCCCCAACACCCCCCAGGGACCCCCAGGAGCCCCCAACACCCCCAGGGACCCCCAACAACCCCCAGGGCCCCTCAACACCCCCCAGGAGCCCCCAACACCCCCCAACACCCCTAGGAGCCCCCAACACCCCCCGGCCCCCCCAGCGCAGGGCTCTGACGGGGTCCCGGGGGGGGCGCAGGGCAATTCGGGGCTGGGCTTCAGCATCGCGGGCGGCACCGACAACCCCCACGTGGGCGACGACCCCGGGATCTTCATCACCAGATCATCCCCGGCGGCGCCGCCGCGCAGGACGGCCGCCTCAGGTGGGGTATGGGGGGCTGGGGGGGATATGGGGGCTATAGGGGGGTCTAGGGGGGGTTATGGGGGGCTGTGGGGGCTATAAGTGGGTCTAGGTGGGCCATAAGGGATCTAGGGGGGCTATGGGGGGGCTAGGGGGTCTATAAGGGGATCTAAGGGGGGGTATGGGGGTATAGGGGGGGTCTAGAGGGTTCTAGGGGGGCTATGGGGTCTATAAGGGGGTCTAGGAGGGCCATAGGGGATCTAGGGAGGCTATGGGGGGGCTATGAGAGGGGTTATGGGGGGATCTAGGGGGGCTATGGGGGGGCTAGGGGGTCTATAAGGGGATCTAGGGGGCTGTATGGGTGTCTAGGGGGGGTCTAGAGGGTTCTAGGGTGGGGGCTAGGGGGGTTATGGGGGGTCTAGGGGGTCTATAAGGGGGTCTAGGGGGTTATGGGGGCTATGGGGGGAGTCTAGGTGGGTTATGGGGGGCTATGGGGGCTATAAGGAGGGGTCTAGGAGGGCCATAGGGGGCTCTAGGGGGGCTATGGGGGGCTAGGGGGTCTATAAGGGGGTCTAGGAGGGCCATAGGGGAGCTATGGGGGGTTATGGGGGGGTATGGAGGGAATCTAGGGGGGTTATGGGGAGCTGTGGGGCTATAAGGGGGTCTAGAGGGGCCATAGGGGGTATGGAGGGTCTAGGGGGGCTATGGGGGGCTGGGGGGGGGCAAAGGGGGTCTAGGGGGGGACTATGGGGGGCTATGGGGGGAGTCTAGGGGGGTTATGGGGGGCTATGGGGGCTATAAGGGGATCTAGGGGGGTTATGGGGGGCCTAGGGGGTCTATAAGGGGATCTAGGGGGCGGTATGGGGGTCTAGGGGTTCTAGGGGGGCTATGGGGTCTATAAGGGGGTCTAGGAGGGCCATAGGGGATCTAGGGGGGCTATGGGGGGCTATGGGGGGGCTAGGGGGTCTATAAGGGGATCTAGAGGGCGGTATGGGGGTCTAGGGGGTTCTAGGGGGCTATGGGGTCTATAAGGGGATCTAGGAGGGCCATAGGGGGTCTAGGGGGGGACTATGGGGGGCTATAGGGTGGTTATGGGGGGCCTAGGGGGGCTATGGGGGGCTACAGGGGCTATAGAGTGGTCTAGGGGCAGCTATAGGGGGGCTATGGGGGACCTAGGGAGGTTATAGGGGGGCTAGAGAGTGTCTAGGGGGGCTATGGGGGGCTATAGGGGGTCTAGAGGGGCTATAGGGGGTCTAGGGGGGCTATAGGGGGATCTAGGGGGGGCTAAAAGGGGGTCTAGGAGGACTATAGGGGGCCTAGGGGGGGTCTAGGGGAGTGATGGGGGGGCTAGGGGGTCTATAAGGGGGTCTAGGAGGGCCATAGGGGGTCTAGGAGGGCTATAGGGGGGCTATGGGGGGCTATAGGGGGTCTAGGGGGGCTATGGGGGGCTATAGGGGGTCTAGGGGGGCTAGAGGGAGGCTATGGGGCGCTATAGGGGGCTATAGGGGGCTACAGGGAGTCTAGGAGGGCTGTAGGGGGTCTAGGGGGGCTATGGGGAGCTACAGGGGGTCTAGGGGTGCTATGGGGGGCTATAGGGGGTCTAGGGAGGCTATAGGGTGTCTAGGGGGGCTAGAGGGAGGTTATGGGGCGCTATAGGGGGCTACAGGGAGTCTAGGAGGGCTATAGGGGGGCTATGGGGAGCTACAGGGGGTCTAGGGGGGCTATAAGGGCCTGTGGGGGCTTGCAAGTGTCTATGGGGAACACGGGTGTGTGGGATGGGGGTGTGTAGGGGTGTAGGGGCGTGTGTAGGTGTGTATGGAGGGCTGTGTTGGGGTGTATTGGGGCACATGAGGGATAAGGAGGTGGACAGGGGGTGTATGAGGGTCTGGGGGGGTGTACGGGGGGTGTGTGGAGGTGTATAGGGGTATATAAGGCTTTAGGCAGGTGTATGGGGGTCTATGGAAACATATGGCGGTGTATGGGGGTCTGAGGGTGTACGGAGCGATCTACAGAGGTGTATGGGGTCTAAGGGAGTGTGTAGGGGCTGTGTGACGGTCTATGGGGTGTGCAAGTGGAGGACGGGGGTGTAGCAGGGTGTGCGGGGGCATATGAGGGTCTGGGGGTCTGTATGAGGGTCTATGGGGGATGTATAGGGGTGTGCGAGGGTCTATGGGGAGTGTATAGGGGGTCTATGGGGTGTGTGAGGGTCTGTGGGGGGTTTGGGGGGTGTGTGGGGCTGTGGGAGGGCGTGAGGGTGTATTGGAGGGTGTGAGGCTGTATGGGAGGGTGTGCAGGTGTATTGGAGGGTGTGTTGGGCTGTTTGGGGCTGTGCGTGAGTACATGAGGCCCTGCCGTCGTGCAAGACCCTCGTGTCGCGGTGTCACACACTCGCCCTCCGGCTGTTGCCAGCCAGGGGAACACCAGCACCCTGTCTGTAACCATCAGCATTGCATGGGGGTGCAACACCCCCTTCCTTCATGGTGTTGCACACTGCTTGTCCGGCTGTTGCTGTGGCCAGGATGAGCAACACCCTGTCTGCATCGCTCACAACGCAACACCCTAACCCTTGCAACAACGTGCGCCACTTACACGGCGGTGCCGCACACCTGTTGTCCGGCTGTTGCCGTTGCCAGGGTGAACGACAGCATCCTGTTCGTGAACGAGGCGGACGTGCGCGAGGTGACGCACAGCGCGGCGGTGGAGGCGCTCAAGGAGGCGGGCGCTGTTGTCCGCCTGTACGTGATGCGCCGCAAGGCGCCCGCCGAGAAGGTGGTGGAGGTGAAGCTCATCAAGGGGCCCAAAGGTGACGCGTCCCCGGCCCCCCCGGCAAAGAACAACCGCCCTCCCCAAAGAACAACCTATCCGGAAAGAACAACCCTCCCTCCCCAAAGAACAACCCATCCGGAAAGAACAACCCCCGTCTCCTCAAAGAACAACCACCCTCCCCAAAGAACAACCTTCTGCAAAGAACCGCCCCCTCCTCCCCCAAACACCTCCCCCAAAGAACCCCCGCCCCCTAAAGAACCGCCCCCCCATTTGGCCACACCCCCGATGCTCCGCCCCCAGGATTCCGCCCCTACTGACACCGCCCCCTCTTGGATCCGCCTCTTGAGGCCCCGCCCCTCTAGGCCCCACCCCCTTTAGAACACACCCCTTATTAGCCCCGCCCCCGAGCCACTGCCCACGTTGAGGCCCCGCCTCCCTCAAAACCCCACCCCCTCCTGTCCCCGCCCCTCACAGACCCCGCCCCCCAAGCCTTATCCCGACTGCCTTTTGACCCCGCCCCCTCTCGGCCACACCCTCCAAGCCTTGGTCCCACTCGTGGCCCCGCCCCTGTTGGCCCTGCCCTCTGACCCCTTGAGGCCCCACCCCCTTCTTGGCTCCACCCCTTGGCCACACCCTCCTCTTGGCCACGCCCCCATCTCCCCCCACCCCAGGCTTGCAATTGACCCCTCTTGAGACCCCGCCCCCTCTTGGCCACACCCCAACCTGCAAAACATGACCACGCCCCCTGCGCCCTTTGAGGCCACGCCCCCTATTGGCCACGCCCCCAACCTCCTGTTCCCCCAAGGCCCCGCCCCTGAGGCGTTGCCTCCCCCCCATTGGTCCGGCCCCTCATGGCCTCACCCTCCCGTTGCCCCGCCCTCCTGGCCACGCCCCCCGCGCTGGCCACGCCCCCTGACCCCGCCCCCCCGCAGGCCTGGGCTTCAGCATCGCGGGCGGCGTCGGGAACCAGCACATCCCGGGGGACAACAGCATCTACGTGACCAAAGTGATCGAGGGCGGCGCCGCGCACAAGGACGGGCGGCTGCAGATCGGGGACAAGATCCTGGCCGTGAGCGGGGGGACGGGGGGGGACATGGCGGGGACACGGGGACATGGGGACACGGGGGGACAGGGGGATATGGGGGACATGGGGATATGGGGGAACCTGGGGACATGGGGGACATGGCCGGGACACGGGGGGACACGGGGACATGGTGGGGACATAGGGGGACATGGGGATGTGGGGGGGGGCATGGGGATATGGGGGGACCTGGGGACAGGGGGACGACATGGGGACATGATGGGGACATAGGGGGACACGGGGATGTGGGGGACATGGGGACCAGGGGATGTGGGGAGGGACATGGGGATATGAGGGACCTGGGGACATGGGGGGGACATGGGGGACCAGGGACATGGGGGGACATGGTGGGGACACGGGGATGTGGGGGACATGGGGAAAGGGGGATGTGGGGGGACATGGGGATATGGGGACCTGGGGACAGGGGGGACATGGGGACATGGCGGGGACATGGGGGGACATGGGGATGTGGGGGGCATGGGGACCAGGGGATGTGGGGGGGGGACATGGGGGAACATGGGCGACCCAGGGACATGGGGGGACCTGGGGACATGAAGGGACACAGGGAAACGGGGACACAGGGATGTGGGGGACATGCGGGACATGGAGGGACATGGCGGGGATATGGGAGACACAGGGACATGGAGGACATAGGGACATGGCGGGGGGACACGGGGAAATGGGCACATAGGGATGGTGGGAACATGAGGGGACATGGGGACACGGGGGGCTATCGGGGACATGGAGGGGACACGGGGATGTTGGGGACATGGGAGACACAGGGATATGGGAGGACATGGGGGGACATGGATGTCACAGGCTTCCAGGGGTGTCACACTGGTGTCCCACGGGTCTCATGGGAATCCCACATGTCCTACGGGTGTCACATGGGTCCCATGGGTGTCACAGGCGTCCCACGGGTGTCATGGGCATCCTGTGGGTGTTGTGGGGGGTGTTGTGGGAGTCCCACGGGTGACACAAGCGTCCTGCGGGTGTCATGGGCATCTCGTGGGTGTCATGGGAGTCCCACGGGTGACACAAGCGTCCTGCGGGTGTCATGGGCATCCTGTGGGTGTTGTGGGAGTCCCACAGGTGACACAAGCGTCCTGCGGGTGTCATGGGAGTCCCACGGGTGACACGGGAGTCCCATGGGTGACACAAGCGTCCTGCGGGTGTCATGGGCATCCTGTGGGTGTCACGGGTGTTATAGGACGGTGTCATTGGAGTCCCACGGGTGACACAAGCGTCCTGCGGGTGACGCGGGCGTCCTGTGGGTGTCCCACGGGTGACGCGGGTGTTCCCCAGGTGAACAACGTGAGCCTGGAGGACGTGATGCACGAGGACGCGGTGGCGGCGCTCAAGAACACCTACGACGTGGTGTACCTGCGCGTGGGCAAGGCGCCCGGCGCCCTGCTGCCTGACGCCTTCGCGCCGCCTGACGTCACCGGCTGTGAGCGCGGGGGGGACACTGGGGACATGGGGGAAAATGGGGACACGGGGGCAGGGCCCCCAGCTGGGAGCACCATGGGGACAACATGGGGACATGGAGGTGACATAGAGAGACAAGGGGAGACATGGGGAGACATGGAGGGACATGGGGGGGTCATGGAGGGATGTGGGGGGACTTTGGGGACATGGATGGGGGGACATCGGGGGATGTACGGGGGTTCGTGGAGGGATATGGGGACATGGAGGGACATGCGGAACATGGCGACATTGGGGACATGGGGAGACATTGGGGGGGTCATGGAGGGACATGGGGGGACATTAGGGGACATGGGGAGACATTGAGGGACACAGAAGGGGTCATGGAGGGATGTGGGGGGACAGAGGGACATTGGGGGACATGGGGAATATGGAGGGACGTTGGGGACGGGGGGACATGAAGAGACATGGGGACATTGGGTGATACGGGGGGACATGGGGGGGGACATGAAGGGACATGGGGACATTGGGGGGATACAGGGGGACATGGAGGGACGTGGGGGGACAGAGGGACATGGGGGACATGGATGGGGGGACATGGACATTGGGGGATGTGGGGGGGGTCATGGAGGGATGTGGGGGGATATGGGGACATGGGGGGACACAGGGGGGGCAGGGGGACATAGGGAGACATTGAGGGATGTGGGAGGGTTCCTGGAGGGACGTGGAGGGCAGAGGGACATGGAGGGACGTTGGGGACATGAAGGGACATGGGGACATTGGGTGATACGGGGGACATGGAGGGACATGGGAGGGACATTGGGGGACATGGGGAGGGATATTGGGGGACATGAAGGGACATTGGATGATACAGGGGGACATTGGGGACATGAAGGGACACGGGGACGTGGCGGGGGATGTCCCTTCGCGTCCCCGTGTCCCTTCGCGGTGGCCCCGGCGGTGCCCCGCCCCCTGAGGGTCCCCGTGTCCCCGTGTCCCCAGCCTTCCCGCAGCACCTGGACAGCGACCTGGGTCCCCAGGGCTACCTGGGCCCCGAGTTCCCCCCGGCCATGACGCCCACGTCCCCCCGGCGCTACTCGCCCGGGCCCAAGGAGCTGCTGCCCGACGACGACCGTCCCCAGGTAGGTGGCACTGTCCCCAAGGGGTCCCCATGGCCCATAGGGACATGCCCAGGTAGGTGACACTGTCCCCAAGGGGTCCCCGTGACCCATAGGGACATCCCCAGGTAGGTGACACTGTCCCAAAGGGGTCCCCGTGACCCATGGGGACATCCCCAGGTAGGTGGCACTGTCCCCAAGGGGTCCCCGTGACCCCAGCGATGTCCCTGTGACCCATGGGGACATCCTCAGGTAGGTGGCACTGTCCCCAAGGGGTCCCCATGGCCCATAGGGACGTCCCCAGGTAGGTGACACTGTCCCCAATGGGTCCCCATGACCCATGGGGACATGCCCAGGTAGGTAACACTGTCCCCAAGGCGCCCCGTGACCCCCAACGGTGTCCCTCTGACCCATAGGGACATGCCCAGGTAGGTGGCACTGTCCCCAAGGGGTCCCCGTGACCCTAGTGATGTCCCCGTGACCCATGGGGACATGCCCAGGTAGGTGACGCTGTCCCCAAGGGGTCCCCGTGAGCCATGGGGACATCCCCAGGTAGGTGGCACTGTCCCCAAGGGGTCCCCATGACCCTAGTGATGTCCCCGTGACCCATGGGGACATACCCAGGTAGGTGGCACTGTCCCCAACGGGTCCCCATGACCCATAGGGACATCCCCAGGTAGGTGGCACTGTCCCCAACGGGTCCCCATGACCCTAGCGATGTCCCTGTGACCCATAGGGACGTCCCCAGGTAGGTGACACTGTCCCCAATGGGTCCCCGTGACCCATAGGGAAATGCTCAGGTAGGTGGCACTGTCCCCAAGGGGTCCCCATGACCCTAGTGATGTCCCCAGGGGTCCCTGTGACCTATGGGGACATCCCCAGGTAGGTGACAGTGTCCCTATGTCCCCAAGGGAGTAATCTCATGTCCCTAAGAGGGTGTCCTCATGTCCCCCAGGTGTCCCCATGTCCCCGGGGTGTCCTCAGGGTGTCCCCATGTCCCCAGGGTGTCCACATGTCCCCGGAGTGTCCCCCGGGGGTCCACATGTCCCCCAGGTGTCCCCATGTCCCTAGGGTGTCCTCGGGCTGTCCCCGTGTCCCCGGGGTGTCCCCCTGTCCCTGGGGTGTCCCCACATCCCCCGGGTGTCCCCAGGGTGTCCGGCTGTCCCCGGGGTGTCCCCAGGGTGTCCCTGTGTCCCCAGGGTGTCCTCATGTCCCCGGGGTGTCCCTATGGTGTCCCCATGTCCCTGGGGTGTCCCCCTGTCCCCGGGTGTCCCTGTGTCCCCCAGGTGTCCCCACGTCCCCGGGGTGTCCCCGGGGTGTCCCGCTGTCCCCAGGGTGTCCCTGTGTCCTGGGTGTCCTCGGGGTGTCCCCCTGTCCCCGGGGTGTCCCCCAGGCGTCCCCATGTCCCCGCAGCGTCCCTGTGTCCCCACGTCCCCAGGGTGTCCCCCTGTCCCCGGGGTGTCCCCCCATCCCCGGGGTGTCCCTGTGTCCCCCGGGTGTCCCTACGTCCCTGGGGTGTCCCCAGGGTGTCCCCGCTGTCCCCGGGGTGTCCCCGTGTCCCTGGGGTGTTCCCGGGGTGTCCCGCTGTCCCCAGGGTGTCCCCAGGGTGTCTCCACGTCCCTGGGGTGTCCTCGGGGTGTCCCGCTGTCCCTGGGGTGTCCCCAGGGTGCCCCCACATCCCTGGGGTGTCCCCAGGGTGTTCCTGTGTCCCCAGGGTGTCCCCTGTCCCCGGGGTGCCCTTGGGGTGTCCCCCTGTTCCTGGGGTGTCCCCCTGTCCCTGGGGTGTCCCCAGGGTGTCCCCATGTCCCTAGGGTGTCCACATGTTCCCTAGGTGTCCCCACGTCCCCGGGGTGTCCCCACGTCCCCAAGGTGTCCCCCTGTCCCCGGCGTGTCCCCGGGGTGTCCCCGTGTCCCCAGGGTGTCCCCACGTCCCCGGGGTGTCCCCCAGGGTGTCCCTGTCCCCAGGGTGTTCCCG
Organism: Tinamus guttatus; assembly: GCF_059628265.1. Classification (NCBI taxonomy): domain Eukaryota; kingdom Metazoa; phylum Chordata; class Aves; order Tinamiformes; family Tinamidae; genus Tinamus; species Tinamus guttatus. The sequence continues at coordinate 15,360 of NW_028289959.1, forward strand.
GGGTGTCCCTGCTGTCCCCGGGGTGTCCCGCTGTCCCCAGGGTGTCCCCACGTCCTCGGGGTGTCCTGCTGTCCCCAGGGTGTCCCCACGTCCCCGGGTGTCCCCCAGGGTGTCCCCCTGTCCCCGGGGTGTCCCCATGTCCCGGGGTGTCCCCCAGGGTGTCCCCACGTCCTCGGGGTGTCCTGCTGTCCCCAGGGTGTCCCCACGTCCCCAGGGTGTCCCCCCAGGGTGTCCCCCTGTCCCCAGGGTGTCCCGCTGTCCCCGGGGTGTCCCTGTGTCCCCATGTCCCCCGGGGTGTCCCTACGTCCCCACGGTGTCCCCCCGTCCCCACGTGCCCCCCCCCCCGCAGGGAGCCGCGCCGCATCGTGATCCCGCGCGGTGCCACCGGGCTGGGCTTCAACATCGTGGGCGGGGAGGACGGCGAGGGGATCTTCATCTCCTTCATCCTCGCGGGCGGCCCGGCCGACCTGAGCGGGGAGCTGCGCAAGGGAGACCAGATCCTCTCGGTGCGGGGACGGGGGGACAGCACGGGGACATGGGGACGACATGGGGACAGGACGGGGACACGTGGGGGGGACATGTGGGGACAGCGGGGGGACAGCAGGGGGGACATGGGGACGACATGGGGGCAGCACGGGGACACGTGGGGGGGACACGTGGGGACATGGGGACAACATGGGGACACGTGGGGGGGACATGTGGGGACAGTGTGGGGGCAGCATGGGGACATGCGGGGACAGTGGGGGGACACGTGGGGACATGGGGACAGCGGGGGGGGACAGTGGGGGGACAGCGGGGGGACATGGGGACGACATGGGGACAGGACGGGGACACGTGGGGGGGACACGTGGGGACATGGGGACAACATGGGGACACGTGGGGGGGACATGTGGGGACAGTGTGGGGGCAGCATGGGGACATGGGGACAACATGGGGACAGCACGGGGACACGTGGGGGGACACGTGGGGACATGGGGACAACATGGGGGACACGTGGGGGGGACATGTGGGGACAGTGTGGGGGCAGCATGGGGACATGCGGGGACAGTGGGGGGACATGGGGACAGCATGGGGACATGCGGGGGGACACGTGGGGGCATGTGGGGACACCCGTGAGGACAATGTGGGGACAGCAGGGGACATGGGGACAGCACGGGGACACGTGGGGGGACACGTGGGGACATGGGGACAACATGGGGACACGTGGGGGGGACATGTGGGGACAGTGTGGGGGCAGCATGGGGACATGCGGGGACATGTGGGGACAGCGG
>NW_028289960.1:0-51728 GCF_059628265.1 Tinamus guttatus
CGGGACCCCCCTGGGGACAATCCGGGACCCACAGGGACCCCCCTGGGGACAACCCAGGACCCCTAGGGACCCCCCTGGGGACAATCCTGGACCCCCATGGGGACAACCCGGGACCCCCAGGGACCCCCCTGGGGACAACCCGGGACCCCCAGGGACAACCCGGGACCCCCTTGGGGACAACCGGGACCCCCTTGGGGACAACCCGGGAACCCCATGGGGACAACCCGGGACCCCCTCCCAGGGACCCGCATGGGGACAACCCAGGACTCCCAGGGAACCCCCTGGGGACAATCCTGGACCCCCATGGGGACAATCTGGGACCTCCATGGGGACAACCTGCGACCCCCTTGGGGACAACCAGGGACCCCCGTGGGGACAACCCGGGACCCCCAGGGACCCCCATGGGGACAATCCTGGACCCCCATGGGGACAACCCGGGACCCCCTTGGGGACAACTCAGGACCCCCTCCCAGGGACCCCCATGGGGACAACCTGGGACCCCCAAGGACACCCTTGGGGACAACCCAGGGCCCCCTTGGGGACAATCCATGACCCTCATGGGGACAACCCAGGACCCCCTCCCAGGGACCCCCATGGGGACAATCTACAACCCCTAGGGAGCCCCATGGGGACAACCCGGGACCCCCATGGGGACAACTAGGGACCCCCATGGGGACAACCTGGGACCCTCCCCTAAGAGGCACCCACAGGGACGGGGCCACCCAGGGCCACCCTCAGGGCCACCGAGGGCCACCCAAAGACATGAGGACACCCCAAGGGACAGCGAAGGGCCCGGGTGGGGACAGGTGACACGGTGGCAGGTGACACGGTGGCAGGTGACACGGGGGACACTCACCGCGGGCACCCAGGGGTGGCCGGGGCGCCAGCTTGGCCAGTTCCTGCTGCCGCTCCTGCTCCAGCAGCACAGCCGCCTGCGGGGACAGCACGGTGTCCCCAAATGTCCCCAAGTGTCCCCAAATGTCCCCAAGTGTCCCCATCCCCGTGTCCCCGTGTCCCCGTGTCCCTGTGTCCCCATCCCGGCCAGTTCCTGCTCCCGCTCCTGCTCCAGCAGCATGGCCGCCTGCGGGGACAGCCCGGTGTCCCCAATGTCCCCAAATGTCCCCAAGTGTCCCCAAGGATCCCCAAGTGTCCCCATCCCTGTGTCCCCGTGTCCCCATGTCCCCATTCCCGCCAGCTTGGCCAGTTCCTGCTGCCGCTCCTGCTCCAGCAGCACGGCCGCCTGCGGGGACAGCCCGGTGTCCCCAAGTGTCCCCAAGTGTCCCCTGGGATGTCCCCAAGTGTCCCCAGATGTCCCCTGGGGTGTCTCCAACCCCATGTCCCTGTCCCTGTGTCCTCATGTCCCCGTGTCCCCACACAGGGCCCACATGTCCCCACAGTGTCCCCATGACCCCACACAGTGTCCCCATAACGTCCCCATGTCCCCATAGTGTCCCCGTGTCCCCGCAGTGTCACCATGTCCCCAGTGTCCCCAGAGCATCCCCATGTCCCCGTGTCCCTGCAGTGTCCCCAGTGTTCCCATAGCATCCCCATGTCCCTGCAGTGTCCCCATGTCCCCGCAGTGTCCCCGTGTCCCCAGTGTCCCCATAGCATCCCCATGTCCCCACAGTGTCCCCATGTCCCTGCAGTGTCCCCATGTCCCCACACAGTGTCCCCACACTGTCCCCATGTCCCCACAGTGTCTCCATCTCCCCAGTGTCCCCATAGCGTCCCCATGTCCCTGTGTCCCTGCACAGGGCCCACGTGTCCCCATAGTGTCCCCATGTCCCCAGTGTCCCCACAGTATCCCCGCAGCATCTCCGTGTCCCCAGTGTCCCCAGTGTCCCCGTGTCCTCATGTCCCCACACAGTGTTCCCAGAGTGTCCCCATGTCCCGGCAGTGTCCCCATGTCCCCACACAGTCTCCCCATAGCATCCCTGTGTCCCCACAGTGTCCCCGTGTCCCCATGTCCACACACAGTGTCCCCACAGCGTCCCCATGTCCCTGTGTCCCCGCACAGGGTCTCCATGTCCCTGCAATGTCCCTGTGTCCCCGAAGTGTCCCCGTGTCCCCACACACTGTCCCCATGGCATCCCCATGTCCCTGTGTCCCCGCACAGGGTCCACATGTCCCCTCAGTGTCCCCGTGTCCCCGCAGTGTCACCATGTCCCCAGTGTCCCCAGAGCATCCCCATGTCCCCGTGTCCCTGCAGTGTCCCCAGTGTTCCCATAGCATCCCCATGTCCCTGCAGTGTCCCCATGTCCCCACAGTGTCCCCGTGTCCCCATAGCATCCCCATGTCCCCACAGTGTCCCCATGTCCCCACAGTGTCCCCGCACGGGGTCCCCATGTCCCCGCAGTGTCCCCATGTCCCCGCAGTGTCACCATGTCCCCAGTGTCCCCATAGCACCCCCATGGCCCTGCAGTGTCCCCATGGCCCCGCAGTGTCCCCATGTCCCCACAGTGTCCCCGTGTCCCCAGTGTCCCCATAGCATCCCCATGTCCCTGCAGTGTCCCCATGTCCCCATAGTGTCCCCGTGTCCCCAGAGCATCCCCATGTCCTCGTGTCCCTGCAGTGTCCCCAGTGTCCCCATAGCATCCCTATGGCCCTGCAGTGTCCCCATGTCCCCGCAGTGTCCCTGTGTCCCCACAGTGTCGCCATGTCCCCAGTGTCCCCATAGCATCCCTATGGCCCTGCAGTGTCCCCATGTCCCCGCAGTGTCCCCGTGTCCCCGCAGTGTCGCCATGTCCCCAGTGTACCCATATCGTCCCCATGTCCCCGTGTCCCCGCAGTGTCCCCGTGTCCCTGCAGTGTCCCCATATCCTCACACAGTGTCCCCACAGTGTCCCCATGTCCCCGCAGTGTCCCCATGTCCCCAGCGTCCCCATAGCATCCCCATGTCCCTGTGTCCCCACAGTGTTCCCATGTCCCTGCAGTGTCCCCATGTCCCCACACAGTGTCCCCACAGTGTCCCCATGTCCCCACAGTGTCACCATGTCCCCAGTGTCTCCATAGCGTCCCCATGTCCCCGCAGCGTCCCCGTGTCCCCACAATGTCCCTATGGGTCCCCATGTCCCCACACAGTGTCCCCACAGCGTCTCCGTGTCCCCAGTGTCGCCATGGCCCCAGTGTCCCCACAGCGTCCCCATGATCCCATGTCCCCGCAGTGTCCCCATGTCCCCGCAGTGTCCCCGTGTCCCCACAGTGTCCCCATGGGTCCCCGTACCCGTTTCTGTTGCTCCAGCAGCTCCTGCTCCTTGGCCTTGTCCCCAAACGGGTGCTGGCCCTGCGGGACGGGTGACACAGGTGACACGGGTGACACAGATGACACAGGTGACACGGGTGACACAGGTGACGCAGATGACACAAGTGACACAAGTGACACAGGTGGCACAGGTGACACAAGTGACACAGGGACAGGGAGCTGCCACCCGGGGGGTCCCGCAGGGGCCCCCCACCCAGGGAAATGTCACGGGATCCCCCCAGTTCGAGGTGTCCCCAAGGGTGTCCCCAAGGGTCCCACAGGTGTCCCCTGGCTCCCATGGGTGTCCCGGGTTCCCGTGGGTCCCATGGGTGTCCCCTGGGTGTCCCCAAGGGTCCCACAGGTGTCCCCTGGCTCCAATGGGTGTCCTGGGGTTCCCGTGGGTCCCATGGGTGTCCCCTGGGTGTCCCCTGGCTCCCATGGGTGTCCCGGGGTCCCTGGTCGCACCCATGGGTGCCCCATAGCTCCGGTGGCCCCTGGTGGCTCCCATGGGTCCCCCAGCTCCCCCATGGGTCTCTGGTGGCTCCCGTGGGTCCCTGGTGGCTCCCGTGGGTCCCCAGTGGTTCCCATGGGTGTCCCGGGGTCCCTCGTGGCTCCCATGGGTGCCCCACGGCTCCTGGGGCTCCCCCATGGCTCCTGCCACCCCCGGTATCTCCCATGGGTCCCCAGTGGCTCCCATGGGTCCCCGGTGTCTCCCGTGGGTCCCTGGTGACTCCCAGCTCCCTGGGGGGCTCCCATGGGTGCCCCATGGCTCCCTAGTGGCTCCTGTGGGTCCCTGATGGCTCCCAGCTCCCCAGGGGCTCCCCCATGGCTCCCATGGGTCCCCAGCGTCTCCCACTTTCCCAGTGTCTTCCATGGGTCCCCAGTGGCTCCTGTGGGTCCCTGGTGGCTCCCATGGGTCCCTGGTGGCTCCCAATTCCCCAGTGTCTCCCATGGGTCCCAAGTGTCTCCCATGGGTCCTCAGTGGCTCCCATGGGTCCCCGGTGTCTCCCATGGGTCCCAAGTGGCTCCCGTGGGTCCCCGGTGGCTCCTGTGGGTCCCTGGTGTCTCCCATGGGTCCCAAGTGTCTCCCATGGGTCCTCAGTGGCTCCCATGGGTCCCTGGTGTCTCCCATGGGTCCCCAGTGGCTCCCGTGGGTCCCCGGTGGCTCCTGTGGGTCCCTGGTGGCTCCCATGGGTCCCTGGTGGCTCCCATGGGTCCCTGGTGTCTCCCATGGGTCCCCAGTGGCTCCCATGGGTCCCCGGTGGCTCCTGTGGGTCCCTGGTGGCTCCCATGGGTCCCTGGTGTCTCCCATGGGTCCCCGGTGGCTCCCATGGGTCCCTGGTGACTCCCATGGGTCCCCAATGTCTCCCAGTTCCCCAGTGTCTCCCAATTCCCCAGTGGCTCCCATGGGTCCTTGGTGGCTCCTGTGGGTCCCTGGTGACTCCCAGCTCCCTGGGGGGCTCCCATGGGTGCCCCATGGCTCCCTAGGGGCTCCTGTGGCCCCTGGTGGCTCCCATGGCTCCCATAGCTCCCCCATGGCTCCCTGGTGTCTCCCAGTTCCCCAGTGTCTCCCATGGGTCCCTGGTGTCTCCCGTGGGTCCCTGGCGGCTCCAATGGGTCCCCAGTGTCTCCCATGGCTCCCCGGTGGCTCCCATGGGTCCCCCGTGGGTCCTTGTGCCTCCCATGGGTCCCTGGTGTCCCCATGGTTCCCTGGTGTCCCCCATGGGTCCCCAGTGTCTCCCATGGGTCCCCAGTGTCTCCCATGGGTCCCTGGTGTCCCCATGGCTCCCTGGTGTCTCCCAATTCCCCGGTGTCTCCCATGGGTCCCCAGTGTCTCCCATGGCTCCCCAGTGTCTCCCATGGGTCCCTGGTGTCCCCCATGGCTCCCCAGTGTCTCCCACGGCTCCCCGGTGTCCCCATGGCTCCCTGGTGTCCCCGCAGCTCCCCAGTGTCCCCATGGCTCCCCACTGTCCCCATGGGTCCCGCTGTCCCCCGCAGCTCCCCGGTGTCCCCGGCGTCCCCAGGGTGTCCCACCTGTCTGGCGCGCTCCTCGTGCTGCAGCAGCAGAGCCGCCTGCTGCGCCGCCAGCTGCAGCCGCTCGTCCTCGCCCAGCGGCGCCGCGGCCAGCGCGAACGGCAGCCCCGGCAGCTGCGCGGGGCGTCAGTGGGGCTGCCCCATAGCGCCGCCCGGGACCCCCTGCCCCATAGCGCCGCCCGGGACCCCCTGCCCCACGGTGCCGCCCGTTATGGGGCACTGACACCCCCAGCCCCACGGCGCCGCCTGGGACCCCCGCCCCACAGCAGTGCCCGGTACCCCTGCCCCTGCCCCACTGATCCCCATGGGGCACCCCAGGGTCCACCCTGCCCCATGGCACCCACTGCCCCCCATGGGACATCCCCAGGAACCCCCTGCCCCACTGACCCCATGGGGCACCCCTGGGTCCTTCCTGTCCCATTGACCCCCATGGAGCACCCCTGGGACCCTCCTGCCCCACTGACCCCCGTGGGGCACCCCAGGGTCCCCCCCTGCCCCATTGACCCCCATAGGGCACCCCTGGCACCCCCCTGCCCCACAGCACCCACTGCCCCCCATGGGGCACCGCAGGGTCCACCCAGCCCCATTGACCCCCATGGGGCACCTCAGGGTCCCCCCTGCCCCATAGGGCACCCCAAGGTCCCCCCTGCCCCACTGACCCCCATGGGGCACCCCAGGGTCCTTCCTGCCCCACTGACCCCCGTGGGGCACCCCAGGGTCCCCCCCTGCCCCATTGACCCCCATAGGGCACCCCTGGGACCCCCCTGCCCCACAGCGCCCACTGCCCCCCATGGGGCACCCCCAGGAGCCCCCTGCCCCACTGATCCCCATGGGGCACCCCTGGGTCCTTCCTGCCCCACTGACCCCCAATGGGACACCCCAGGAGCCCCCTGCCCCACTGACCCCCATGGGGCACCCCTGGGACCCTCCTGCCCCACTGACCCCCACGGGGCACCCCAGGGTCCCCCCGGCCCCACTGACCCCCACAGGGCACCCCAGGGTCCCCCCTGCCCCATGGGGTGCCCCTGGGACCCCCCCTGCCCCACAGCGCCCACTGCCCCCCATGGGGCACCGCAGGGTCCACCCTGCCCCATTGACCCCCGTGGGGCACCTCAGGGTCCCCCCTGCCCCATAGGGCACCCCAAGGTCCCCCCTGCCCCACTGACCCCCATGGGACATCCCCAGGAACCCCCTGCCCCACTGACCCCCACGGGGCACCCCTCGGTCCTTCCTGTCCCATTGACCCCCATGGGGCACCCCTGGGACCCTCCTGCCCCACTGACCCCCATGGGGCACCCCGGGGTCCTTCCTGCCCCACTGACCCCCATGGGGAACCCCAGGGACCCCCTGCCCCATTGACCCCCACAGGGCACCCCAGGGTCCCCCCTGCCCCATGGGGTGCCCGTGGGACCCCCCTGCCCCACAGCACCCACCGCCCCCCATGGGGCACCCCTGGGTCCTTCCTGTCCCATTGACCCCCATGGGGCACCCCAGGGTCCCCCCTGCCCCATAGGGCACCCCAGGGCCCCCCCTGCCCCATTGATCCCCACGGGGCACCCCAGGGTCCCCCTGTGCCCCACTGATCCCCATAGGATACCCCAGGGTCCCCCCTGCCCCACTGATCCCCATGGGGCACCTCAGGGTCCCCCCTGCCCCACTGATCCCCATGGGGCACCCCAGGGTCCCCCCTGCCCGATTGATCCCCATGGGGCACCCCAGGGTCCTTCCTGCCCCATTGATCCCCATAGGGCACCCCAGGGTCCCCCCTGCCCCACTGATCCCCATGGGGCACCCCCAGGGACCCCCTGCCCCATTGACCCCCATGGGGCACCCCAGGATCCCCCCTGCCCCATAGGACACCCCAGGGCCCCCCCTGCCCCATTGATCCCCACGGGGCACCCCAGGGTCCCCCTGTGCCCCATTGATCCCCATGGGGCACCCCAGGGACCCCCTGCCCCACTGACCCCCATGGGGCACCCCAGGATCCCCCCTGCCCCACTGACCCCTGTGGGGCACCCCAGGGTCCACCCTGCCCCATGGCACCCACTGACCCCCATGGGACATCCCCAGGAACCCCCTGCCCCACTGACCCCCATGGGGCACCCCTGGGTCCTTCCTGCCCCACTGCCCCCCATGGGGCACCCCAGGGTCCCCCTGTGCCCCACTGACCCCCATAGGGCACCCCAGGGTCCTTCCTGCCCCACTGACCCCCATGGGGCACCCCTGGGTCCTTCCTGTCCCATTGACCCCCATGGGGCACCCCAGGGTCCCCCCTGCCCTATAGGACACCCCAGGGCCCCCCCCTGCCCCATTGATCCCCACGGGGCACCCCAGGGTCCCCCTGTGCCCCATTGATCCCCATAGGGCACCCGAGGGTCCCCCCTGCCCCATTGATCCCCATGGGGCACCCCTGGGACCCCCCTGCCCCACAGCGCCCACTGCCCCCCATGGGGCACCCCAGAGTCCCCCTGTGCCCCACTGACCCCCATGGGGCACCCCTGGGTCCTTCCTGTCCCATTGACCCCCACAGGGCACCCCTGGGTCCTTCCTGTCCCATTGACCCCCATGGAGCACTCCTGGGACCCTCCTGCCCCACTGACCCCCATGGGGCACCCCAGGGTCCACCCTGCCCCACAGCGCCCACTGCCCCGCATAGGGCACCCCAGGGTCCCCCCCCTGCCCCATTGACCCCCATGGGGCACCCCAGGGCCCACCCTGCCCCACTGATCCCCATGGGGCACCCCAGGGTCCCCCTGTGCCCCACTGACCCCCATAGGGCACCGCAGGGTCCACCCAGCCCCTGGGACCCCCCATGGGGCACCTCAGGGTCCCCCCTGCCCCATAGGGCACCCCAGGGTCCCCCCTGCCCCATTGATCCCCATGGGGCACCCCAGGGTCCTTCCTGCCCCACTGATCCCCATAGGGCACCCCAGGGTCCCCCCCTGCCCCATGGCGCCCACTGATCCCCATGGAGCACCCCAGGGTCCCCCCCTGCCCCACTGACCCCTATGGGGCACCCCCAGGAACCCCCTGCCCCACTGACCCCCACGGGGCACCCCTGGGACCCCCCCTGCCCCATGGGGTGCCCCTGGGACCCCCCTGCCCCACAGCGCCCACTGCCCCCCATGGGGCACCGCAGGGTCCACCCAGCCCCATTGACCCCCATGGGGCACCTCAGGGTCCCCCCTGCCCCATAGGGCACCCCAAGGTCCCCCCTGCCCCACTGACCCCCATGGGGCACCCCTGGGTCCCCCTGTGCCCCACTGATCCCCATAGGGCACCCCAGGGTCCTTCCTGCCCCATTGATCCCCATAGGGCACCCCAGGGTCCCCCCTGCCCCACTGATCCCCATGGGGCACCCCAGGGTCCCCCCTGCCCCATTGATCCCCATGGGGCACCCCAGGGACCCCCTGCCCCACTGACCCCCATGGGGCACCCCAGGGTCCCCCCTGCCCCACTGATCCCCATGGGGCACCCCAGGGTCCCCCCTGCCCCATTGACCCCCATGGGGCACCCCAGGATCCCCCCTGCCCTATAGGACACCCCAGGGCCCCCCCTGCCCCATTGATCCCCACGGGGCACCCCAGGGTCCCCCTGTGCCCCATTGATCCCCATAGGGCACCCGAGGGTCCCCCCTGCCCCATTGATCCCCATGGGGCACCCCAGGTCCCCACCCTGTCCTACCTGTCCCGCCATTGGGGGTGGCCCTGTCACTTTGTCCCCGTCCTCGGCCCGGAGCCCCGGGCGGGCTCAACACGATGCCCGTCTGGGGGGGGGGGGGACACGGTGACAATTTGGGGACATCCCCCCCCCGACACGCAGTGACGTGGGGGGGTTGGGGACACCGAGGGGACAGTTTGGGGACAGCGACGGGGCCGTCTGGGGACCGCGAGGAGGCGGAGGGGGCTCAGGGACACAGAGGGGACAGCGGCTGGGGACACCTTGGGGACACAACAGGGACGCATTGGGGACATGTCAAGGACATCTTGGGGACACCTTGGGGACACAATGGGGACACAACAGGGACGCATTGGGCACAGGTCAAGGATATGTTGGGGACACCTTGGAGACACAATGGGGACACGTCAGGGACATGTTGGGGACACCTTGGGAACACTTCGGGGACGTGATGGGGACACAAGGGGGACACCTTGGGGACACCTTGGGGACATGGGAACCTGTCGGGGATGCATTGGGGACGCATTGGGGACACGTTGGGGACACGTTGGGGACACATTGGGGACACTTCTGGGACACTTCGGGTACACGTTGGGGACACATTGGGGACACGTTGGGGACACCTTGGGGACACGTTGGGGACATGCCAGGAACACGTTGGGGACACACTGGGGACACACTGGGGACACGTTGGGGACATGTCAGGGACATATCAGGGACACTTTGGGGACACGTTGGGGACGCGGTGGGGACACATTGGGGACACGTTGGGGACGCGTTGGGGACACGTTGGGGACGCGGTGGGGACACTTTAGGGACACTTCAGGGACACATTGGGGACACGTTGGGGGCACATTGGGGACGTGTTCGGGACACATTGGGGACAGAACGGGGACACCTTGGGGACACATTGGGGACATGTTGGGGACACATTGGGGACGCGTTGGGGACACGTTGGGGACACATTGGGGACACGTTGGGGACACATTGGGGACGCGGTGGGGACACAATGGGGACACGTTGGGGACACCTTGGGGACACGTTGGGGACATGCCAGGAACACGTTGGGGACACATTGAGGACACAATGGGGACATGTCAGGGACACGTTGGGGACGCGTTGGGGACACATTGGGGACACGTTGGGGACATGTCAGGGACATATCAGGGACACTTCAGGGACACTTCGGGGACGCGGTGGGGACGCGGTGGGGACACTATGGGGACACATTGGGAACACATTGGGGACACGTTGGGGACACGTTGGGGACACGTTGGGGACACGTTGGGGACATTTGGGGACAGTCCCCACCTGCAGCGTGTAGGTCTGCAGCCGCTCCACCAGCTCCTCCCGGCTCCCTGCAGAGACCAATGTCCCCAAGTGTCCCCAAGTGTCCCCGACCCGAGTAACCCCCCCGCCCCGTGTCCCCAAACGTCCCCATCTGTCCCCAAACGCCCCTGTCCTGCTGTTGCCCCCCCCAAGGCCACCAACCTGTCCCCAAACTGTCCCCAAACTGTCCCCAACTCCCTGTTTCTGTGACCCCCCCCAACCTCCGTCCCCAAATGTCCCCGTCTCTGTCCCCAAAGAGACCCCCCAGTGTCCCCAACCCCCCCATGTCCCCAACCCCCCCATGTCCCCACCCCCCCAATGTCCCCAACCCCCCCCAATGTCCCCGTGTCCCGGTCCCCACCCCCTCCAATGTCCCCGTGTCCCCCCCCAATGTCCCCAACCCCCTCAATGTCCCCAACCCCCCTCAATGTCCCCAATCCCCCTCGATGTCCCCATGTCCCCCCCCAATGTCCCCAACCCCCCACAACGTCCCCGACCCCCCCCAATGTCCCCAACCCCCCCCAATGTCCCCCCCCTTCCGAGTCCTCCCCGCAATGTCCCCATGTCCCCCCTATGTCCCCAACCCCCTCAATGTCCCCGTGTCCCCCCCCCAATGTCCCCAACCCCCCCAATGTCCCCAACTCCCCCTCGATGTCCCCGTGTCCCCCCCCAATGTCCCCAACCCCCCTCGATATCCCCAACCCCCCCTCGATGTCCCCAACCCCCCTCAATGTCCTCAACCCCCTCAATGTCCCCAACCCCCCCAATGTCCCCAGACCCCCGATGTCCCCGTGTCCCCCCCCTTCCGAGTCCCCCCCGCAATGTCCCCATGTCCCCCCCCAATGTCCCCAACCCCCCCAATGTCCCCACCCCCCCTCGATGTCCCCGTCCCCCCCCAATGTCCCCAACCCCCCTTGATGTCCCCAACCCCCCTCAATGTCCTCAACCCCCTCAATGTCCCCGTGTCCCCCCCCTCGATGTCCCCAACCCCCCTTGATGTCCCCAGCCCCCCCTCCCCCATCCCGGTCCCCACCACCCCCCCAATGTCCCCAACCCCCCCCAATGTCCCCATCCCCCCCAACGTCCCCAACCCCCCAGAATGTCCCCGTCCCTCCCCAATGTCCCCAACCCCCCCAATGTCCCCATCCCCCCCAATGTCCCCAACCCCCCCTCGATGTCCCCGTGTCCCCCCCCAATGTCCCCAACCCCCCACAACGTCCCCGACCCCCCTCGATGTCCCCATGTCCCCCCCCGTCCCGGTCCCCCCCCCTCAATGTCCCCAACCCCCCCAATGTCCCCAACCCCCCCTCGATGTCCCCGTGTCCCCCTGCCAATGTCCCAACCCCCCCAATGTCCCCAACCCCCTCCAATGTCCCCGGCGCCCTTCAATGTCCCCATGTCCCCCCCCGTCCCGGTCCCCCCCCCCTCAATGTCCCCAACCCCCTCAATGTCCCCGTCCCCCCCCCCAATGTCCCCATCCCCCCCAACGTCCCCAACCCCCCACAATGTCCCCGTCCCCCCCCAATGTCCCCAACCCCCTCAATGTCCCCGTCCCCCTCAATGTCCCCAGCGCCCCTCAATGTCCCATGTCCCCAATGTCCCGCCCCCGTCCCGGTCCCCCCCCCCCAATGTCCCCAACCCCCTCGATGTCCCCGTGTCTCCCCCCATCCCGGTCCCCAACCCCCCCTCAATGTCCCCGCCCCCCCCCGTCCCCCCCCGTCCCCCCGCACCCTGCGCAGGGGCCCCGATGTCTCCCAGCGCCGCCTGCAGCTCCGCGGGCGCCCAGGCCGCGTACGGGCCCTGCGGGGGGGGCAGCTCCGCCGGGCCGGGCCCCGCTCCCGCCGCCGCCTCCGCGCGCTCCGCCGCCGCCGCCATCTTCCCGCCGCGCCGCCGCCGCTTCCGGCCCGCGCCGCCGCCGCTTCCGGCCTTCCGCGCGCGGCCTCATGGGAGATGTAGTTCTCCCCGGGGGGGGAGGACTCCGCGGCGCATGCGCGGGTGGGGGGCGGGGCCTCATGGGAGATGTAGTTCTCCCCGGGGGGGGGAGGACTCCGCGGCGCATGCGCGGGTGGGGGGGCGGGGCCGGCTGGTGCCCCGGCGAAAGTGAAAGGGGGGAAAGTGAAAGTGGGAAGGGAGGGGCCCGGGGAGGAGGGAGAGCGGAGACGGGGGGGACACGGGGACAGCGGTGAGGGGGACACGGGGACACGGGGGGACAGGGACACGGGGACACGGGTGAGGGGGACACGGGGACACGGTGGGGACAGGGACACGGGGACAGGGACACGGGTGAGGGGGACACGGGGACACGGACACGGAGGAGCGGGGAGACAGGGACATGGTGGCGACAGGGACACGGGGACAGGGACACGGGGGAGCGGGGGGACAGGGACATGGTGGGGACAGGGACACGGGGACACGGGGGGACAGGGTCATGGGGACACGGGGACAGGGGGACACGGGGACAGGGGGACAGGGACACGGGGACAGGGACACGGGGGAGCGGGGGGACAGGGACATGGTGGGGACAGGGACACGGGGACACGGGGGGACAGGGACATGGGGACACGGGGACAGGGGGACAGGGACACGGGGACGGGGACACGGGGGAGTAGGGGGGGACAGGGACGCGGGGACATGGGGACAGCGGTGAGGGGGACACGGGGACACAGGGACACGGGGGGACAGGGACATGGGGACACGAGTGAACGGGGACACGGGGACGGGGACACGGTGGGGACAAGGACACGGGGACAAGGACACGGGGACAGCAGTGAGCGGAGGGACAGGGACACGGGGACGGGGGGAGCGGGGGAACGGGGACACGGTGGGGACGGACACGGGGACACGGGTGAGCGGGAGGACGGGGACACGGGGGCAGCGGTGAGCAGGGACACGGGGACAGGGACACGGTGGGGACAGGGACACGGGGACGGGGGAAAGGGGGGACAGGGACACGGGGACAGCGGTGAGGGGGACACGGGGACAGGGACACGGTGGGGACAGGGACACGGGGACAGGGGGAATGGGGGGACCGGGACACGGGGACATGGGGACAGCGGTGAATGGGACACGGGGACAGGGACATGGTGGGGACAGGGACACGGGGACACGGACACTGGGACAGCAGTGGGGGTGGACCGGGGGGGACAAGGACACGGGGACATGCGGATACGGGGACAGCGGGTGGGGGGACAGGGACACGGGGGAGCGGGGGGGACAGGGACACGGGGACACGGGTGGGCGGGGGGACAGGGACACGGGGGAGTGGAGGGACAGGGACATGAGGACACGGGGACGCAGGTGTGCAGGGACATGAGGACACGGGTGTGCGGGGACATGGGGACACAGGTGTGCGGGGACACGGGGACATGGATGTGCAGAGAGACACGTGTGCAGGGACATGAGGACACGAGTGTGCAGGAACATGGGGACACGAGTGTGCAGGGACACAGGGACATGGATGTGCAGGGACATGCGTGTGCAGGGACACGGGGACATGAGTGTGCAGGGACACGGGTGTGCAGGGACATGGGGACACGAGTGTGCAGGGACATGGGGACATGGATGTGCAGGGACACGGGGACACGAGTGTGCAGGGACATAAGGACACGAGTGTGCAGGGACATGGGGACACGGGTGTGCAGGGACAGGGGGACATGGATGTGCAGAGAGACACGTGTGCAGGGACATGGGGACAGGGGGCATGGGTGTGCAGGGACATGAGGACACAGGTGTGCGGGGACATAGGGACACGAGTGTGCAGGGACACGGGGACATGGATGTGCAGAGAGACACGTGTGCAGGGACATGGGGACACGGGTGTGCGGGGACATGGGGACACGGGTGTGCGGGGACATAGGGACACGGGTGTGCAGAGAGACACGTGTGCAGGGACATGGGGACATGGGGACACGGGTGTGCGGGGACATGGGGACACGGGTGTGCGGGGACACGGGTGTGCAGGGACACGGGGACACGGGTGTGCAGGGACATGGGGACACGGGTGTGCGGGGACACGGGGACACGGGTGTGCAGAGAGACACGTGTGCAGGCACATGGGGACACGGGTGTGCAGGGACACACGGACACGCGTGTGCAGGGACATGCGTGTATGGGGACACAGGGACACGGGGACACAGGGACACGGGGCCGCGGTTGCAGCGGGGCCTCCTCCCGCTCCGCATCCCGGCATTCCGGCTGCTCCTCCCTCCTCCCAGGACACAGCCGGATCCGGATCCGGAGCCGTTCCCGATGGCCGAGCGGGAAGCCCAAGGTGGGTCCCATCGGGGCCATGGGGACACGGGGACATCCCAAGCGGCCGGATCCCATCGGAGCGGGGAGCGGAGGTTCCGGCCGCTCCGCATTTTGGGAACGTTTCCGTCCGTTTGATCCAGGAGCCTTTGGAGAACGCGGAGTCTTGACCCGTGTGCGGGAGGAGGAAGGTGAGTGAGGGGGATCGGCCTTTCCCGGGATCGGCCTTTCTTGGAATTGGCCGTTCCCGGGATCGGCTGTTTCCAGGATCGGCCTTTCCCGGGATCGGCCGTTCCCGGGATCGGCCTTTCTCCGGATTGATCTTTCTAGCATCGGATGTTCCCCAGATCGGCTTTTCCTGGGATCAGGCGTTCCCAGAATTGGCCTTTCCCAGGATCGGGTGTTCCCGGGATTGGCCTTTCTCGGGATTGGCCTTTCCTGGCATCAACCGTTCTTGGGATTGGCCTTTCCCAGCACCGGCCTTTCCCGGGATCGGCCTTTTCCGGGATTGGCTGTTCCCGGGATCGGCCTTTCCCGGGATCGGCCTTTTCCGGGATTGGCCTTTCCTGCCATCAACCATTCCTGGGATTGGTTTTTCCCAGTATTGGTTGTTCCTGGGATTGGTCATTCCCAGGATTGGCCGTTCCCGGCATCGGCCGTTCTTGGGATTGGCCTTTCCCAGGATTGGCCTTTCCCGGGATCCGCCATTCCTGGGATTGGCCTTTCCCGGGATCCGCCATTCCTGGGATTGGCTTTTCCCGGGATTGGTCATTCCTGCCATCGACCGTTCTTGGGATTGACCTTTCCTGGCATCGGCTGTTCTTGGGATTGGCCTTTCCTGGCATCAGCCATTCCTGGGACTGGCCTTTCCCAGGATTGGCCTTTTCCAGGATCGGCCATTCCCAGGATTGGCCTTTATTGGCCTTTCCCGGAATCAGCAATTCCCAGGATTGGCCGTTCCCGGCATCAGCCGTTCCCAGGATTGGCCTTTCCTGGAATCAGCAATTCCCAGGATTGGTCTTTTCCAGGATCGGCCATTCCCAGGATTGGCCTTTATTGGCCATTCCCGGTATCGACCTTTCCCAGGATTGGCCATTCCCGGCATCAGCCATTCTTGGGATTGGCCTTTCGCAGGATTGGCCATTCCTGGGATTGGCTGTTCTTGGGATCGGCCTTTCCCAGGATCGGCCTTTCCCGGGATCGGCCTTTCCTGGAATCAGCAATTCCCAGGATTGGCCTTTCCCGGGATTGACCATTCCCAGGATTGGCCTCTCCTGGCATCGGCCTTTCCCAGGATCGGCTTTTCCCGGGATTGCCCTTTCCAGGGACTGGCCTTTCCCGGCATAGACTTTTCTTGGGATTGGCCTTTCCTGCCATTGGTCATTCCCCGGAATGGCCTTTCCCAGGATCCCCCATTCCCGGGATTGGCTTTTCCCGGCATTCCTCTTTCCAGAGCCCGGCCTTTCCCGAGATCTTGATCATCCGCTCCCTTTCCATCACCTAGAGGCTTCTCACCTGGTTTCGGCATTTTCCACCGTCACCTTCTCCTCCAGCTCCTCTTCCGACGCAGACTCCGATGATCCCGGTGAGCTTCTCCCGCAGGGAATTTTGCCGGCATTTTGGGCCCTTTTGCCCCTTTTCTCCTTTTTCCGGTGGCTCCGCTTCCCTTGGGAAGGTCCCTGTCACCCCGCGGCGCCCTGGGGACCCCAAAACCACCCGGAATTCCCTTCTCCGGCTTTTTCCATGGCAGATGCTGCGTGGATGGAGCAGCGGATGGAGCGGCGGACGGAGCAGGACGACCGCGACTGCTGTCCCAGGGATGAGGTGGAAATTGTCCCCAATGTCACCTTGGTGGTGGCACCTCTTGGCCTTCCCGGTCCTTCCTCTTCCATGGATTTGGGATCCGTGGGATGTTCCCGGTGCCGACGGCTGTTCCCATTCCCAGCTCCTCCCGGCAGCGGCCGCGCCGGAGATCATCCGCGCCGAGGGCGGCGGGAAGCGGAGCTACCGGTGAGATCCCATCGGGAACGCCGCCGGATCCGGCTGCTCCCGGCATCCCGGCCATCCGCTCCCATCCGTGCAGGATTTCCCTTCCCGGCGCCGGCGCCTTCCGCTGCTCCGAGACCGGCTTGTGCATCCGGGCAAAGGCGGCCGTGACCGTGACCTACGGATACGGCTCGTGGCGCCGGCACCTCCGGAATTCCCGGGAATGGGCATTTGCCGGCCCCCTTTTCCGCATCCGCGCGGAGCCGCCGGGCGCCGTGGGCTCCGTGGGGCTCCCGCACTTCGTGTGCCTCTCCGGTGAGCGCGGAGCCGCTTCCCGACCCCGGGAACGCCGGGAATCCGGGCGCCCCACGGAGCTTCCATGTCGCTCCCAGGAGCGCGGGAAGGAGGATTCCCCGTTTCCCACATGCGGATCGGCCACTTTGTGGATGGGAAGCTCCTCGTGGAGGAGCCGGATGAGGTGCTGCCGTCGCACGCGGTGCTCCGGGATCCCGGATTCTCCTTCCTGGGAGTCCTTTGGAGGAAGGCGGCCTCCATCCTGGAGCTGCCCCTGCACTGCCTGGTCCTGCTCTTCCATAGCACCAGGAAGGAGCCGCTCACGCTCCATCTCTTCCTGATCCCGGATGACGGCTCCATAAAGCGGGTGAGATCCCACCGGAAGCGGGACGGCCCCGGGGCCGGGCAGAGCCTGGCGAGGCCAAATCCGCGGAGACGCGCGTGGTTCCCCATCCAACCCTACATGAACACCCAGGTTGGGTCATCCAACCCTACATGAGCACCCATGGTTCCTCATCTAACCCTACATGAACACCCATGGTTGCTCATCCAACTCTACATGAACATTCGTGGTTGCTCATCCAATCCTACATGAACACCCGGGTTTGCTCATCCAACCCTACATGAACACTCCTGGTTGCTCATCCAATTCTACACCAACACCCGTGGTTCCTCATCCAACTCTACATGAACACCCGGGTTTGACCATCCAATTCTACACGAACACCCATGGTTGCCCATCCAGCCCTACGTGAACACCCATGGTTGCTCGTCCAACCCTACACGAACACTCGGGTTTGCTCATCCAACCCTACATGAACTCGTGGTCGCCTATCCAATTCTACACGAACACTCGTGGTTGCCCATCCCATTCTACATGAACATCCATGGTTGCCCATCCAATTCTACATGAACACCCGGGTTTGCTCATCCAACTCTACAGGAACATCCATAGTTGCCCATTTGTTTCTATGTGAACGCCAGTGGTTGCTCATCCAACCCTACATTAACCCCCCTTGGTTGCTCATCCAACCCTACATGAACACCCGGGTTTGCCCATCCGACCCTACATGAACACCCGTGGTTGCCCATTGAATTCTACATGAACACCCGGGTTTGCCCATCCAACTGTGCAGGAACATCTATAGTTGCTCATTCGTTTCTATGTGAACGCCAGTGGTTGCTCATCCAACTCTACATGAACACTCTAGTTTGCTCATCCAATGCTATGTAAACACCCGTGGTTCCTTATCTAACCCTACATGAACACCCGTGTTTCCTCATCCAACTCAAACATCCCGGTTTGCTCATCCAACTCTACATAAACACCCGTGGTTGCTCATTCATTTCTGTATAAACGCCCGTGGTTGGTCATGCAACTCTACACGAACACCCGGGTTTACTCATCCAATTCTACACGAACACCCGGGTTTGCTCATCCAATTCCGCATGAACCCCCGTGGTTGCTCATCCAACTCTACGTGAACACCTGGGTTTGCTCATCCAATTCCACACAAACACCCATGGTTGCTCATCCAGCCCTACATGAACACCCATGGTTCCTCATCCAACCCTACATGAACACCCGGCTTTGCTCATCCAACCCTACATGAACACCCATGGTTGCCCATCCAACTCTGCATGAACACCCAGGTTTGCTCATCCAATTCTACACGAATGCCCGAGTTTGCTCATCCAACCCTACATGAACACCCATGTTTGCCCATCCAATTCTACACGAATGCCCATGGTTGCTCATCCAACTCTACATAAACACCCGTGGTTCCTCATCCAGCTCAAACATCCCAGTTTGCTCATCCAACTCCACATGAACACCCGGGTTTGCTCATCCAACTCTACACAAACACCCAAGGTTGCTCATCCAGCCCTACACGAACACTCATGGTTGCCCATCCAATTCTACACGAACACCTGGGTTTGTTCATCCAACTCTACACGAACACCGGTGGTTGCCCATCCAATTCTACATGAACACCCATGGTTGCTCATCCGACTCTACGTAAACACCCGGGTTTGCTCATCCAACCCTACATAGACACCCGGGTTTGCCCAATTCTCCCTGCCCAAGTTCTCCTGTGCTTGACTTTTTGCAGGCGGTCAAAGAAAGAGAGAAGGAGTTCAGGTCCTACCAGGTGGATAAACCAGCCTTGACCAAACGTCTCCGCTGTGGGAGGTCCTACGTTGTTTCCTGCTCAGCCTCAACCGCGCACATAAAACCGAAGGTAACCCAAGGGGAAGAGTAGGAGAAGCTGCCGCTTGGACCCAAAGCTCTTCGTTCACGTGAAACGTCCCCGTTTTGGGGACGTGGAGTTTCTTTTCCCTGGAGCTGATGAGGTTGACCATGACAGACAGCCATGGGGTTGGTTTCTTCCATTGAGTGCATGAGCTTGGCCGCGTGGATGGTCATGGGGTTGGTTTCTTCCATTGAATGCATGAGCTCGGCCACGTGGATGGTCATGGGGTTGGTTTATTCCATTGAGTGCATGAGCTTGGCCGCGTGGATGGTCATGGGGTTGGTTTCTTTGGCCGCGTGGATGGTCGCGGGGTTGGTTTCTTCCATCGAGTGCATGAGCTTGGCCATGTGGATGGTCCTGGGGTTGGTCTCTTTGACCACGTGGATGGTCGTGGTGTTGGTTTCTTTGGCCGCGTGGATGGTCGTGGGGTCGGTTTCTTGGGCGTGTGGTTGGTCATGGGGTTGGTTTCTTCCATTGAGTGCACGGGCTTGGCCGCGTGGATGGTCGCGGGGTTGGTCTTTGACCGCGTGGATGGTCGCGGGGTTGGTTTCTTCCATTGAGTGCATGAGCTTGGCCATGTGGATGGTCATGGGGTTGATTTCTTTGACCGCGTGGATGGTCGCGGGGTTGGTTTCTTCCATTGAGTGCATGGGCTTGGCCGCGTGGATGGTCATGGGGTTGGTTTCTTCCATTGAGTGCATGAGCTTGGCCGCGTGGATGGACATGGGGTTGGTTTCTTTGGCCATGTGGATGGTCGTGGCATCGGTTTCTTCCATTGAGTGCATGAGCTTAGCCATGTGAATGGTCATGGGGTTGGTTTCTTTGGCCACGTGGATGGTCATGGGGTTGGTTTCTTCCATTGAGTGCATGAGCTTGGCCATGTGGATGGTCATGGGGTTGGTTTCTTTGGCCGCGTGGATGGTCATGGGGTTGGTTTCTTCCATCGAGTGCATGAGCTTGGCCTTGTGGATGGTCGTGGGGTTGGTTTCTTCCATCGAGTGCATGAGCTTGGCCGCGTGGATGGTCATGGGGTTGGTTTCTTCCATTGAATGCATGAGCTCGGCCACGTGGATGGTCATGGGGTTGGTTTCTTCCATTGAGTGCATGAGCTCGGCCACGTGGATGGTCGTGGGGTTGGTCTTTGACCACGTGGATGGTCGCGGGGTCGATTTCTTTGACCACGTGGATGGTCGCGGGGTTGGTCTTTGACCACGTGGATGGTCGCGGGGTCGATTTCTTTGACCACGTGGATGGTCGCGGGGTTGGTCTTTGACCACGTGGATGGTCGCGGGGTCGGTGTCTTTGGCCACGTGGATGGTCGCGGGGTCGGTGTCTTTGGCCACGTGGATGGTCGCGGGGTTGGTTTCTTCCATTGAGTGCATGAGCTTGGCCACGTGGGTGGTCATGGGGTTGGTTTCTTCCATTGAGTGCATGGGCTTGGCCGTGTGGATGGTCGCGGGGTTGGTTTCTTTGGCCGCATGGATGGTCATGGGGTTGGTTTCTTTGACCACGTGGATGGTCATGGGGTTGGTTTCTTCCATTGAGTGCATGGGCTTGGCCGCGTGGATGGTCATGGGGTCGGTTTCTTTGGCCGCATGGATGGTCATGGGGTTGGTTTCTTCCATTGAGTGCATGGGCTTGGCCGTGTGGATGGTCATGGGGTTGGTTTCTTTGACCACGTGGATGGTCATGGGGTTGGTTTCTTCCATTGAGTGCATGAGCTTGGCCATGTGGATGGTCATGGGGTTGGTTTCTTCCATTGAGTGCATGGGCTTGGCCGCGTGGATGGTCGCGGGGTTGGTTTCTTTGGCCATGTGGATGGTCGCGGGGTTGGTCTTTGGCCACGTGGATGGTCGCGGGGTCGGTTTCTTTGGCCACGTGGATGGTCGTGGTGTTGGTTTCTTTGGCCGCGTGGATGGTCATGGTGTTGGTTTCTTTGGCCGCGTGGATGGTCGCGGGGTTGGTTTCTTTGACCACGTGGATGGTCGTGGGGTCGGTTTCTCCTTCCGTGCAGCTCCCCAGAGCAGCTCCTGCCTTTCCCGCAGACCCTGGACTTCCATCTGCGGGACGCGGAGGAGCAGCAGATCTTCAGCGAGATCTACCTGGCCGACATGGCGGGGAGCGTCCAACTGAGCTTGAAGGAGAAGAGCAGGACCGGCTCCGTGTGGGACGCGGTGCTCCGGAAGGGTTGGTGGCTCCATCCTTCCCTCTCCGGCGTGGGAGACCTCCCAAGGGCTGTAGAACAGCATGGGAGACCTCCCAAGGGCTGTAGAACACCTCAAGCCCGTGGTGGGATCCCATCCCCGTCATCGAGTGTCACCCGAGTGGCGCTGTCACTTGGTGCCATTGGTGGGAGCAGGAGGAACCCAACCATGTCCTTGCAGGAGACCTGACCCGGAGCGTGGTGGCCGTGAGGACAACGTCCCACAGAGCAGGACGTGGAGCTGCAGGTAGGACCAAGGCCCGGGCAGGGGTCCGGGGACACAGGGACGGGCACCCACATCACCCACCGCTGTCCCACGTCCTCCCCAGGGAGCCACTTCGTGGATCGGCACCGCGCAGAGCTCATCCGGCGCGTGGTGGAGGTCGCGGGCGTCCTGGACGTCCTCCTGGAGCAGGAGGTGCTGGACCAGGAGCAGTACGAGCGGATCCTGGCGGAGAGGACATCCCAGGGCAGGATGCGGGAGCTCTACCGGCTGGTGCCGAGCTGGAGCCGGCGCTGCAAGGACTCCCTCTACGAGGCCCTCAAGAAGACCCAGCGCTTCCTGGTCGAGGACCTCGACCAGTGACCTGGGGAGGTGACAACCCCTCCGTGACCCGCGGCCGAGTCCCCCCTGGCTGGTGGCTTCATGGGTCACCAGCAGCACATGGATGAGGTTGGAAGGCTCCTCTGGAGACCCCAACGCTCCGTTTTGGTGCTAGGGTCACCCAGAGGTGGGTCCGGGTGGAGATATTCCAAGTCCCTCCAAGTCTCTGCGGCATTCCCAGTAAAAAATTCCTTCCTGAATCCGAGCGGAATCCGTGCGTTTCTGTCCGGGTCCCGTCCCCGGGTGTCACCAAGGCGGCTCCCGGTGTCCTTGAGCGCCTGTCCCCATCGGGTGGGCATTGAAGAGATCCCCGGAGCCTCCCCTGGGGAGTCCCGTGTCCCTCAGCCTCTCCTTACACGGGAGGCGCTTCATCACCACCGTCATCGTCACCACCGTCATCACCGTCATCGTCACCATCACGGTCATCGTCACCATCATTATTATCATCATCACTATCCTCACCACCATCATCATCATCATCATCACCATCATCATTATCACCATCATCACCATCATCACCGTCATCATCACCATCATTATTATCATCACCACTATCCTCATCACCATCATCATCATCACTATCCTCATCGCCGTCATCACCGTCATCATCACCACCATCATTATCATCATCACTATCCTCATCACCATCATCATCATCATCACCATCATCATCACCGTCATCACCATCATCATCATCACCATCATCATCATCATCACCGTCATCATCGTCATCACCGTCATCATCACCACTATCCTCATCACCATCATCATCATCGCTATCCTCATCACCATCATCATCACCGTCATCACCATCATCATCATCATCACCGTTATCATCGTCATCACCGTCATCATCGTCATCGTTATTATCATCACCACTATCCTCATCACCACCATTATTATTATTATTATTATTATTATTATTATTATTATTATTATTATTATTATCATCGTTATCGTTATCGTCCCCCACCCAACGCAGCTCCTACAGGGACGGCCCCGCTCTGCCCCTTTAACAGCGGCTCCCGCCCAGGGGGCGGGGCTCCGGCGGGCCGCGCCCAATGAGCGGCCGCTGGGCGGGGCCAGCGGATCCCTGCAGTAACGGGCGGGGCTTGCGGCCACTGCGGCGCTGCGGGGTGGGCGGGGCTAGGCCGGGCAGCGCCGGCCAATGAGGTGGCGTCGAGGGGGGCCGAGGGGCGGGGCGGCAGCAGCGAGGGGCGGGGCCGGCCGCTGAGGGATGGGGCGGGGAAGGGAGAGGAGCAGCCAATGAGCGCCCAGTGCGGAGGTCGGGGGCGTGGCGACGGATGCGGTGGGCGGGGCCTGTGTCCGGGAGCGGCCGCGGCCCTTGCGCACGGTTGTGGGCGGGGCCTCGGCCCTTGCGGACCATTGGGGCGGGGCCATTGATGGCGGTTGTGGGCGGGGCCGCGGCCGTTGGCGGCGGTTGTGGGCGGGGCTTCCGCCCTTGCGGACCGTTGGGGGAGAGGCGTGGCCGCCGGCGCCGGTTGTGGGCGGGGCTTCCGCCCTTGCGCACTGTTGTGGGCGGGGCCTCGGCCGCTGTTGGCGGTTGTGGGCGGGGCCGCGGCACTTGCGGACCGTTGTGGGCGGGGCCTCGGTCGTTGTCGGCGGTTGTGGGCGGGGCCGTTGGCACCGGTTGTGGGCGGGGCTTCCGCCCTTGCGGACCGTTGGGGTGCGGGGCCGCGGCCGTTGGTGGCGGTTGTGGGCGGGGCTTCCGTCCTTGCGCACTGTTGTGGGCGGGGCCTCGGCCGTCGCTGCTGGCTGTGGGCGGGGCCGCGGCCCTTGCGGACCGTTGGGGCGCGACCGTTAGCGCCGGTTGTGGGCGGGGCTGCCGGCGCCGGTTGTGGGCGGGGCCGCGGCCCTTGCGGACCGTTGTGGGCGGGGCCGTCGCTGCCGGTTGTGGGCGGGGCTTCCGCCCTTGCGGACCGTTGGGGCGCGACCGTTAGCGCCGGTTGTGGGCGGGGCCGCCGGCACCGGTTGTGGGCGGGGCCGCGGCCCTCTCGGACCGTCGGGGCGCGCCCGGTGACGGCGGCCGTGGGGGGCCATGGCGGAGCGCGCGGCCGTTGCTGGCGGCGGCGCCGCGCGCGGCCCCGGCGGGTCGGGCCCGCAACCGGCGGCCCCGCAGCCGCCTCCGCAGCCGCCGCCGCCGCCCTCGGGCTCCCCGGGGGCCGCCGCTCCCACCGGTAACAGCGGCGGCGGCGGCGGGGGGGGCCGCCCGGTGCAGATGAACCTCTATGCGACGTGGGAGGTTGACCGGAGCTCGCCCAGCTGCGTGCCCAGGTGAGCGGCCCCCTGTGTGCCCCCCGCCAGCACCCTTGGGTGCTGCGACCCCCTGTGTGCCCCCCGCCACCCTTGGGTGCTGGGACCCCCTGTTCCCCCCCCCCCCACCACCCCTGGGTGATGGGACCCCCCCAGGGCCCCTCCTCGGGGGGCTGCGACCCCCTGTGTCCTCCCCCACCGCCCTTGGGTGCTGCGACCCCCTGTGTGCCCCCCCCCCACCCTTGGGTGCTGCGACCCCCTGTCCCTCCCCCACCACCACCCTTGGGTGCTGAGACCCCCCCCGACCCCTCCTTGGGGGCTGCGACCCCCTGTGTGCCCCCCCCCCCACCCTTGGGTGCTGGGACCCCCTGTCCCCCCCCCCCCCACCACCCTTGGGTGCTGGGACCCCCCCCCGGCCCCTCCTCTGGGTGCTGCGACCCCCTGTGTGCCCCCCCAGCACCACCCTTGGGTGCTGGGACCCCCTGTGTCCTCCCCCCCCACCCTTCAGTGCTGCGACCCCCTGTGTCTTCGCCCCCACCCTTGGGTGCAGGGCCCCCCCTCCTCTGGGTGCTGCGACCCCCTGTCCCCCCCCCAGCACCACCCTTGGGTGCTGGGACACCCCAGGGCCCCTCCCTTGGGGGGCTGTGACCCCCTGTGTCCCCCCCCACCGCCCTTGGGTGCTGGGGCCCCCTGTGTGCCCCCCCAGCACCACCCTTGGGTGCTGGGATCCCCCCGACCCCTCCTCGGGGGCTGCGACCCCCTGTGTGCCCCCCCCCACCACCCTTGGGTGCTGGGACCCCCTGTCCCTCCCCCCCCACCACCGTTGGGTGCTGGGACACCCTGTGTCCCCCCCACCACCACCCTTGGGTGCTGGGACCCCCCTGGCCCCTCCTCTGGGTGCTGCGACCCCCTGTGCCCCCCCAGCACCACCCTTGGGTGCTGGGACCCCCTGTGTCCTCCCCCCCCCACCCTTCAGTGCTGCGACCCCCTGTGTCTTCGCCCCCACCCTTGGGTGCAGGGACCCCCCCCTCCTCTGGGTGCTGCAACCCCCTGTCCCCCCCCCCCCACCCTTGGGTGCTGGGACCCCCCCCGACCCCTCCTCGGGGGCTGCGACCCCTTGGGTGCCGGGACCCCCCCGGCCTCTCCTATGGGTGCTGCGACCCCCTGTGCCCCCCCCCCACCACCACCCTTGGGTGCTGGGACACCCTGTGTCCTCCCCCCCACCACCCTTGGGTGCTGGGACCCCCCCAGGGCCCCTCCTCTGGGTGCTGGGACACCCTGTGTGCCCCCCCAACACCCTTGGGTGCAGGGACCCCCTGTCCCCCCCCCCCCCCACCACCACCCTTGGGTGCAGGGACATCCCCAACCCCCTTGTCGGGTCCTGGGAGCCCATGTCCTCCCGCCTCCCCCACCCTTGGGTGCAGGGACCCCCCCGGCCTCTCCTATGGGTGCTGGGACACCCTGTGTCCCCCCCCTCCACCACCACCCTTGGGTGCAGGGATACCCCAGGGCCCCTCCCTTGGGGGGCTGCGACCCCCTGTGTGCCCCCCCCCACCCTTGGGTGCTGGGACCCCCCCCAGGGACCCCTCCCACCATTGGGTGCTGGGCCCCCCTCCCCGACCCCCTTGTTGGGTGCTGGGACCCCTTGTCCTCCCCCCCCCACCCTTGGGTGCTGGGACTCCCCCCCCCGACCCCCTCCTCGGGTGCCCCCCTCCCCTGGGGGGCTGCGACCCCCTGTCCCCCCCCGTTTGAGTGCAGGGACTTCCCCAAGGGACCCCCCCCACCCTTGGGTGCTGGGACCCCCTGTCCCCTCCCCCCACCCTTGGGTGCAGGGACCCGCCCCCCCCCCCCCAAGGACCCCTCCCCTGGGGGACTGCGACCCCCTGCCCCCCCCCAGCTGGGATCCCCCCCCAACCCCCTCCTTGGGGGCTGCGACCCCCTGTGTCCCCCCCCCCCACCTTGGGTGACGGGTTCCCCCCCCCCCCAGCCCACTTGGGTGACGGGACCCCCAGGGACCCCCCCACCCCCCCGAGTGATGGGGGGTCCCACTCGTGTCACCCCCCCCCCCCCGGACGTCACCCGTGTGCAATGCACATGTGTCTGTGCACACGCGTGTGCGAGGGAGCCCTGACCTGTGTGCACACGTATATGTGCACACGTATGTGCAGGGGAGCCCGTGTGCAATGCACATGTGTCTGTGCACACGCGTGTGCGAGGGAGCCCTGACCTGTGTGCACACGTGTATGTGCACACGTATGTGCAGGGGAGCCCGTGTGCAATGCACACGTGTCTGTGCACACGCGTGTGCGAGGGAGCCGTGACATGTGTGCACACGTGTATGTGCACACGTATGTGCAGGGGAGCCCGTGTGCAATGCACACGTGTCTGTGCACACGCGTGTGCGAGGGAGCCGTGACATGTGTGCACACGTGTCTGTGCACACGCATGTGTGAGGGAGCCCGTGTGCAATGCACACGTGTCTGTGCACACACGTGCACAGGAGCCCATGTGCAATGCACACGTGTCTGTGCACACGTGTGTGCAAGGGAGCCGTGACCTGTGTGCACATGTGTATGTGCACGCGTATGTGCAAGGGAGCCCCTGTGCAATGCACATGTGTCTGTGCACACGCGTGTGCAAGGGAGCCCTTGTGCAATGCACACGTGTCTGCACACGCATGTGCAAGGGAGCCCTGACATGTGTGCACATGTGTATGTGCACACGTATGTGCGAGGGAGCCCTTGTGCAATGCACACTTGTATATGCACACGTGTGTGCGAGTGAGCCCGTGTGCAATGCACACGTGTCTGTGCACACGCGTGTGCGAGGGAGCCCTTGTGCAATGCACACGTGTCTGCACACGCATGTGCGAGGGAGCCCTGACATGTGTGCACATGTGTATGTGCACACGTATGTGCGAGGGAGCCCTTGTGCAATGCACACTTGTATATGCACACATGTGTGCGAGTGAGCCCGTGTGCAATGCACACGTGTATGTGCACACGTGTGCGAGGGAGCCCGTGTGCAATGCACGTGTGTCCGTGCACACGCGTGTGCGAGGGAGCCGCGACCTGTGTGCACACGTGTATGCACACGTATGTGCAAGGGAGCCCCTGTGCAATGCACACGTGTCTGTGCACACGTATGTGCAAGGGAGCCCGTGTGCAATGCACATGTGTCTGTGCACACGCGTGTGCGAGGGAGCCCATGTGCAATGCACACGTGTCTGTGCACACGCGTGTGTGAGGGAGCCCGTGTGCAATGCACGTGTGTCTGTGCACACGCGTGTGCGAGGGAGCCCTGACACGTGTGCACATACGTGCACCTCCCGAGACGGCGCACGCATGCGTAGGTCGTGCACGTGCACACGTATGTGCACACGCATCATGCATGTGCAAGGCACGTCCGTCCCCGTGGCCACGCGTGTGTCCCCTGTGACACGCGTGTCCCCTGAGCACACTCACGTTCTGTGCGTGTTCGGGTCACCCGTGTCACCCGTGTGCGTGTCCCGGAGGTGCTCGTGGTCCCCGCAGCACCCACACGTGTCCCCCTCTTGTGTCACGCATGTCCCCTGTCATGCGTGTGGCCCATGTCACGTGTGTCCCCCGTGTCACCGGTGTCCCCATGTCATGCTTGCCCCCTTGTGTCACGGTCCCCCCATGTCATGTGTGTCCCCTCATGTCATGCTTCCCCATGTCATGCGTGTCCCCCTCTTGTCATGCGTGTCCCCCTGTCACATGTGCCCCACTCGTGTCATGCGTGCCCACACGTGTCTCCCTCTTGTGTCACGCGTGCCCCCGTGTCACTTTCCCGTGTCACATGTGTCCCCCGTCATGCATGCTACACGTGTCCCCCTCTTGTCACATGTGTCTTCCGTGTCACACGTGTCCCCCTCTCATGTCATATGTGCCCACGCGTGCCCCTATATCACACTTCCCCCTGCATTATATTCCCTGTCACACGTGTCCCCGTCACACGTGCCCATGTGTGTCCCATTTGTCACATGTGTCCCCATGTCCCCCGTGTCACGCATGCCCATGCGTGCCCCATGTCACACTTCTCCCTGCGTTATGTTCCCTGTCACACGTGTCCCCCGTCACGCGTGCCCACGTGTGTCCCCCTCTCGTGTCACATGTCCCCCGTGTCACGTGTGCCCACTCATGTCATGTTCCCCCTGTGTCGCACGTGTCCCCTGTCACACGTGCCCAGGTGCATCCCCCTCTCGTGTCACATGTGTCCCCCTCTCGTGTCACGTGTCACACATGCCCACTCGTGACATGTTCCCCGTGTCACACGTGTCCCCTGTCACGCGTGCCCACATATGTCCCCCTCTTGTGTCACATGTGTCCCTCTGTCCCCGTCTTCTGTCATGCGTGTCCCCGTGTCACGCGTGCCCATGCGTGTCCCTCTCATGTCACATGTGTCCCCCTGTGTCACGCGTGCCCACATGTGTCCCTCTGTGTCCCCCTCTCGTGTCACGTGTCACACGTGCCCACTCGTGACATGTTCCCCGTGTCACACGTGTCCCCTGTCACGCGTGCCCACGTGTGTCCCCCTCTCGTGTCACATGTGTCCCTCTGTGTCCCCCCTCGTGTTACATGTGTCCCCCTCTCATCACACATGTCCCCCCATGTCACACGTGCCCATGCGTGTCCCCCTCTCATGTCATGCGTGTCCCCTGTCACGCGTGCCCACATGTCACACTTGCCCGTGTCACGCGTGCCCACGTGTGTCCCCCTCTCATGTCATGTGTCCCCCTGTGTCACGCGTGCCCACATGTGTCCCCCTCTCGTGTCACATGTGTCCCTCTGTGTCCCCCTCTTGTGTCACGTGTCACACGTGCCCACTCGTGACATGTTCCCCCTGTCACACGTGTCCCCTGTCACGCGTGCCCACGTGTGTCCCCCTCTCGTGTCACATGTGTCCCTCTGTGTCCCCCTCTCGTGTTACATGTGTCCCCCTCTCATGTCACACCTGTCCCCCGATGTCACGCGTGCCCATGCGTGTCCCCCTCTCGTGTCACACATGTCCCCCGTGTCACACGTGCCCATGCGTGTCCCCCTCTCATGTCATGCGTGTCCCCGTCACGCGTGCCCACATGTCACACATCCCCGTGTCACGCGTGCCCACGCGTGTCCCCCTCTCGTGTCACACGTGCCCACGCGTGTCCCCCTCTCATGTCATATGTGTCCCCCGTGTCACGCGTGCCCACATATGTCCCCCTCTTGTGTCACATGTGTTCCTCTGTCCCCATCTCGTGTCATGCGTGTCCCCGTGTCACGCGTGCCCACACGTGTCCCTCTCATGTCACATGTGTCCCCCTGTGTCACGCGTGCCCACATGTGTCCCCCTCTCGTGTCACATGTGTTCCTCTGTGTCCCCCTTTCGTGTCACATGTGTCCCCCTCTCATGTCACACATGTCCCCCCATGTCACGCGTGCCCACGCGTCCCCCTCTCGTGTCACATGTGTTTCTCTGTGTCCCCCTTTCGTGTCACATGTGTCCCCCTCTCATGTCACACATGTCCCCCCATGCCACACGTGCCCACGCGTGTCCCCCCGTGTCCCCAGGCTCTTCAGCGTCACCCTGCAGCGCCTGGTCATGGTGCGGGAGGTGGCCAAGGACCTCAGCTCCGTCGTCATCGCCGCCAAGCTCCAGGTGGCACCCACGGCGGGGGGGGGGGGTGTCCCCAGGGTGCCATGGGGGGTGCCAGTGTCCCTGGGGTCCCCAGGGTGGCACCTTAAGGCAGGGCTGGGGGTCCCCAGGGTGCCCTGTGGCACCACAGGGGGTGTCTGGGGGTCCCAGGGGTCCCTAGGATGGCACCTTGAGGGGGGCATGGGGGGTCCCCAGGGTGCCACAGGTGATGCCAGGGGGTCCGGGGTCCCCAGGGTGGGTCAGTGGGATCCCAGGGGTCCCTAGGGTGGCACCTTGAGGTGGGTATAGGGGGTCCCCAGGGTGCCCCGTGGCACCATGGGGGGGGGGTGCCAGGAGGTCCAGGGGTCCCCAGGGTGCCTCAACAGAGTCCCATGGGGTCCCCAGGGTGGCACCTCGAGGTGGGGCTGGAGGGTCCCCAGGGTGCCCCGTGGCGCCAAGGGGGGTGCCAGGGCACCCGGGGGTCCCCAGGGTGGATCAGTGGGGTCCCGGGGTCCCCAAGGTGGCACCTTGAGGTGGGTATAGAGGGTCCCCAGGGTGCCCTGTGGCACCACGGGGGGGTGCCAGGGGCTGGAGGGTCCCCAGGGTGGCACCTCGAGGCGGGGCTGGGAGTCCCCAGGGTGCCCCGTGGTGCCAAGCGGGGGTGCCAGGGCGCCCGGGGGTCCCCAGAGTGGATCAGTGGGGTCCCAGGGGTCCCTAGGGTGACACCTTAAGGCAGTGCGGGGGGTCCCCAGGGTGCCACGTGTGATGCCAGGGGGTCCAGGTATCCTCAGGGTGGCACCTTGAGGTGGGTATGGGGGGTCCCCAGGGTGCCCCGTGGTGCCAAGGGAGGTGCCAGGACGTCCGGGGGTCCCCAGGGTGGGTCAGGGGGGTCCCAGGGGTCCCTAGGGTGGCACCTTGAGGTGGGTATAGGGGGTCCCCAGGGTGCCCTGTGGCACCACAGGGGATGTCAGGAGGCCCAGGGGTCCCCAGGGTGCCACAACAGAGTCCTGGGGTCCCCAGGGTGGCACCTCGAGGGAGGGCTGGGGGTCCCCAGGGTGCCCCGTGGTGCCAAGGGGGGGTGCCAGGAGGTCCAGGGGTCCCCAGGGTGCCTCAACAGGGACCCCGGGGGTCCCCAGGGTGGCACCTCGAGGGGGGGCTGGGGGTCCCCAGGGTGCCCCATGGCACCACAGAGGATGCCAGGGTGTCTGGGGGTCCCCAGGGTGCCCCATGGTGCCAAGCGGGGGTGCCAGGGCATCCGGGGGTCCCCAGAGTAGATCAGTGGGGTTCCAGGGTCCCTAGGGTGGCACCTTAAGGCAGTGCTGGGGGTCCCCAGGGGTCCCCAGGGTGCCTCAACAGGGACCCCGGGGGTCCCCAAGGTGGCACCTTGAGGCAGGGCTGGAGGGTCCCCAGGGTGCCCCGTGGCGCCAAGGGAGGTGCCAGGACGTCCGGGGGTGCCCAGGGTGGGTCAGTGGGGTCCTGGGGTCCCCAGGTGGCACCTTAAGGCAGTGCTGGGGGTCCCCAGGGTGCCACGGGGGGTGCCAGGAGGTCCAGGGGTCCCCAGGGTGCCTCAACAGAGTCCTGGGGTCCCCAGGGTGGCACCTCGAGGTGGGGCTGGGGGTCCCCAAGGTGCCCCGTGGTGCCATGGGGTATGTCAGGGAGTCTGGGGGTCCCCAGGATGGGTAAGTGGGATCCCTAGGGTGGCACCTTGAGGTGGGTATGGGGGTTCCCCAGGGTGCCTCAGGGGGGTCCCGGGGTCCCCAGGGCGCCCCGTGGTGCCATGGGGGATGCCAGTGTCCCTGTGGGTCCCCAGGGTGGCACCTCGAGGCGGGGCCGGGGGTCCCCAGGGTCCCCGTGGGTCCCCAGGGTGGCACCTCGAGGCAGGGTCGGGGTCCCCAGTGTCCCTATGGGTCCCCAAGGTGGCACCCTGAGGTGGGGCTGGGGGTCCCCAGTGTCCCCGTGGGTCCCCAAGGTGGCACCTCGAGGCGGGGCCGTGGGTCCCCAGTGTCCCCGTGGGTCCCCAGGGTGGCACCCCGAGGTGGGGCCGGGGGTCCCCAGTGTCCCCATCGGTCCCCAGGGTGGCACCTCGAGGCGGGGCCGGGGGTCCCCAGTGTCCCCGTGGATCCCCAAGGTGGCACCTTGAGGCAGGGCCGCGGGTCCCCAGTGTCCCCGTGGGTCCCCGGGGTGGCACCCCGAGGGGGGCTGGGGGTCCCCGTGGTGCCATGGGGGATGCCAGGGTCCCCAGGGGTCCCCAGGGTGGCCCCCCGAGGCGGGGCCGGGGTCCCCAGTGTCCCCGTGGGTCCCCGGGGTGGCACCTCGAGGTGGGGCCAGGTGTCCCCAGGGTCCCCGTGGGTCCCCAGGGTGGCACCTTGAGACGGGGCCACGGGTCCCCAGGGTCCCCGTGGGTCCCCAGGGTGGCACCTCGAGGTGGGGCCGGGTGTCCCCAGTGTCCCCGTGGGTCCCCAGGGTGGCCCCCCAAGGCGGGGCCGGGGGTCCCCAGTGTCCCCGTGGGTCCCCAGGGTGCCCCGGGTGGTGCCAGGGTCCCCGTGGGTCCCCAGGGTGGCACCTCGAGGCGGGGCCGGGGTCCCCAGTGTCCCCATGGGTCCCCAGGGTGACACCCCGAGGTGGGGTTGGGGGTCTCCAGGGTGCCCCGGGTGGTGCCAGTGTCCCCGTGGGTCCCCAAGGTGGCACCTCGAGGTGGGGCCAGGGGTCCCCAGGGTGACACCCCGAGGCGAGGTTGCGGGTCCCCAGTGTCCCTATGGGCCCCCAAGGTGGCACCCTGAGGCGGGGCCGGGGTCCCCAGTGTCCCCGTGGGTCCCCAGGGTGGCACCTCGAGGCGGGGCTGGGGGTCCCCAGTGTCCCTATGGGTCCTCAAGGTGGCACCTCGAGGCAGGGCCGCGGGTCCCCAGTGTCCCCGTGGGTCCCCAGGGTGGCACCCCGAGGGGGGCTGGGGGTCCCTGTGGTGCCATGGGGGATGCCAGGGTCCCCGTGGGTCCCCAAGGTGGCACCTCGAGGTGGGGCCAGGTGTCCCCAGAGTGACACCCCGAGGCGAGGTTGCGGGTCCCCAGTGTCCCTATGGGTCCCCAGGGTGGCACCTCGAGGCGGGGCTGGGTGTCCCCATTGTCCCCGTGGGTCCCCAGGGTGGCACCCCAAGGTGGGGCTGGGAGTCCCCAGGGTCCCCAGGGGTCCCCAGGGTGGCCCCCCGAGGCGGGGCCGGGGGTCCCCAGTGTCCCCGTGGGTCCCCAGGGTGGCCCCCCGAGGCGGGGCCGGGGACACCCGTGACACCCGTCCCGTCCCATTCCGCAGGGCTCCAAGCGGGTGCTGCGCTCCAACGAGATCGAGGTGGCCCTGCCACCCACAGGACCCCCCGAGACCGAGCTGCAGCTCACCATCTCGCTGCAGGTGGGACCCGCACCCATGGGTGCTGCCGGGACCCCACCCGTGGGTGCTACCGGGACCCCCACCCGTGGGTGCTGCCGGCCCTGGGACCCCCACCCGTGGGTGCTTCCATCCCCCGGGACCCCACCCGTGGGTGCTGCCGGCCCCGGGACCCCCACCCGTGGGTGCTGCCGGCCCTGGGACCCCCACCCGTGGGTGCTGCCGGCTGCCTGACCCCCACCCATGGGTGCTGCCAGCCCCGGGACCCCCACCCGTGGGTGCTACGGGCCCCGGGACCCCACCCGTGGGTGCCTCCATCCCCTGGGACCCCCACCCGTGGGTGCTGCTGACCCCGGGACCCCCACCCATGGGTGCTTCCATCCCTCGGGACCCCCACCCGTGGGTGCTGCTGACCCCAGGACCCCCACCCGTGGGTGCTATCGGCCCCGGGACCCCCACCCGTGGGTGCTACTGGCCCAGGGACCCCCACCCAAGGGTGCTGCCGGCCTCCGGGACCCCCACCCGTGGGTGCTGCCGGCTGCCTGACCCCCACCCATGGGTGCTGCCAGCCCCGGGACCCCCACCCGTGGGTGCTGCTGACCCCGGGACCCCCACCCATGGGTGCTTCCATCCCTCGGGACCCCCACCCGTGGGTGCTGCCGGCCTCCGGGACCCCCACCCGTGGGTGCTGCCGGCCGCGGGACCCCACCCGTGGGTGCTGCCGACCCTGGCACCACCACCCATGGGTGCTGCCGGCCGCGGGACCCCACCCGTGGGTCCTTCCAGCCCCCGGGACCCCACCCGTGGGTGCTGCTGGCCGTGGGACCCCCACCCTTGGGTGCCTCCATCCCCCGGGAGCCACCCTTGGGTGCTTCCGTATGGATCCCCCCAGGACCCCCACTCGTGGATGCTACCGGCCCTGGGACCCCCACCCGTGGGTGCTACCGGCCCCCGGAACCCCCACCCTTGGGTGCTACCAGCCCCAGGACACCTGCCCTTGGGTGTTTCCGTCTGGATGCCCCTGGCCCCCCCACCCTTGGGTGCTTCCATTCGTATCCCATGGGTGGGTGGGTTCCCGTGATGGATTCCCGTGATAGGTTCCCGTGCGTGGGTTCCCCTGGGCGCGCGGGCACCCATGGGTGGGTCCCCCTGGGCGGGTGGGCACCCATGGGTCTGTGGGTTCCTGTGGGTGGGTTCCCACGGGTGTGTGAGTTCCTGCAGGTGGGTTCCCATGGGTGGGTGGGCACCCATGGGTGGGTGGGTTCCCCTGGGCGGGCGGGTTCCCATGAGTGGGTTCCTGTGGGTAGGTTCCCGTGGGTGGGTTGCCATGGGTGGGTGGGTGCCCATGGGTGGGTTCCCATGGGTGGGCTCCCTCGGGTGCGTGGGTTCCCATGGGTGGGTGGGCACCCATGTGTGGGTGGGTTCCCATAGGTCCCATTCCCATGGGTGCTCGTGGGCAGATGGGCGCCCATGGGTGGGTGGGTTCCTGCAGGTGGGTTTCCATGGGTGGGTGCCCATGGGTGGGTGGCACCCATGGGTCTGTGGGTTCCTGCGGGTGGGCTCCCATGGGCGGGTGGGCACCCATGAGTGGGTTCCCATGGGTGGGTTCCTGTGGGTGGGCACCCATGGGTCTGTGCATTCCCATGGGTTTGTGGGTTCCTGTGGGTGGGTTCCCATGGGTGGGTGGGTTCCCATGGGTGGGCGGGTTCCCATGGGTGGGCACCCATGGGTGTGTGGGTTCCCATGGGTTTGTGGGTTCCCGTGGGTGGGTTCCCATGGGTGGGCGGGTTCCCATGGGTGGGCACCCATGGGTGTGTGGGTTCCCATGGGTTTGTGGGTTCCTGTGGGTGGGTTCCCATGGGTAGGTGGGCGCCCATGGGTAGGTGGGTTCCTGTGATGAGTTTCCACAGGTGGGCGCCCGTGGGTGGGTTCCCATGGATGTGTGGGTTCCCGTGGGTGGCTGGGTGCCCATGGGTGGGTGGCACCCATGGGTGTGTGGGTTCCCGTGCGTGGGCTCCCCTGGGCGCGCGGGCACCCATGGGTGGGGGGCACCCATGGGTGCGCACACACTGACACCCCCCCCCGCAGTACTCGCACTTCCTGAAGCGCGGCGCCAACCGGCTGCAGCTGATGGGCACCCATGGGTGGGTGGGTTCCCGTGATGGGTTCCCATGGGTGTGTGGGTTCCCGTAATGGGCACCCATGGGTGGGGGGCACCCATGGGTGCTGACACCCTCCCCGCAGTACCCGCACTTCCTGAAGCGCGGCGCCAACCGGCTGCAGCTGATGGGCACCCATGGGTGGGTGGGTTCCCGTGATGGGTTCCCATGGGTGGGTTCCCATGATGGGCACCCATGGGTGGGGGGCACCCATGGGTGCTGACACCCTCCCCGCAGTACCCGCACTTCCTGAAGCGCGGCGCCAACCGGCTGCAGCTGATGGGCACCCATGGGTGGGTGGGTTCCCGTGATGGGTTCCCATGGGTGGGTTCCCATGATGGGCACCCATGGGTGGGGGGCACCCATGGGTGCTGACACCCTCCCCGCAGTACCCGCACTTCCTGAAGCGCGGCGCCAACCGGCTGCAGCTGATGGGCACCCATGGGTGGGTGGGTTCCCATGATGGGCACCCATGGGTGGGGGGCACCCATGGGTGCTGACACCCTCCCCGCAGTACCCGCACTTCCTGAAGCGCGGCGCCAACCGGCTGCAGCTGATGGGCACCCATGGGTGGGTGGGTTCCCGTGATGGGTTCCCATGGGTGGGTTCCCATGGTGGGCACCCATGGGTGGGGGGCACCCATGGGTGCTGACACCCTCCCCGCAGTACCCGCACTTCCTGAAGCGCGGCGCCAACCGGCTGCAGCTGATGGGCACCCATGGGTGGGTGGGTTCCCGTGATGGGTTCCCATGGGTGGGTTCCCATGATGGGCACCCATGGGTGGGGGGCACCCATGGGTGCTGACACCCTCCCCGCAGTACCCGCACTTCCTGAAGCGCGGCGCCAACCGGCTGCAGCTGATGGGCACCCATGGGTGGGTGGGTTCCCATGATGGGCACCCATGGGTGGGGGGCACCCATGGGTGCTGACACCCTCCCCGCAGTACCCGCACTTCCTGAAGCGCGGCGCCAACCGGCTGCAGCTGATGGGCACCCATGGGTGGGTGGGTTCCCGTGATGGGTTCCCATGGGTGGGTTCCCATGGTGGGCACCCATGGGTGGGGGGCACCCATGGGTGCTGACACCCTCCCCGCAGTACCCGCACTTCCTGAAGCGCGGTGCCAACCGGCTGCAGCTGATGGGTTCCCGTGGGCGGATGGGCACCTGTGGGTGGGTGGGTTCCCGTGGGTGGATGGGTTCCCATGGGTGGGGGGCACCCATGGGTGCTCACACTGACACCCTCCCCGCAGTACTCGCACTTCCTGAAGCGCGGCGCCAACCGGCTGCAGCTGATGGGCACCCATGGGTGGGTGGGTTCCCGTGATGGGTTCCCATGGGTGGGTTCCCATGATGGGCACCCATGGGTGGGGGGCACCCATGGGTGCTGACACCCTCCCCGCAGTACCCGCACTTCCTGAAGCGCGGCGCCAACCGGCTGCAGCTGATGGGCACCCATGGGTGGGTGGGTTCCCATGATGGGCACCCATGGGTGGGGGGCACCCATGGGTGCTGACACCCTCCCCGCAGTACCCGCACTTCCTGAAGCGCGGCGCCAACCGGCTGCAGCTGATGCTCCAGCGCCGCAAGCGCTACAAGCACCGCACCTTCCTGGGCTACAAGACGCTGGCCGTGGGCCTCATCGACATGGCCGAGGTGCGCCCGCACCCATGGGTGCTGCGCGGGGGGCGCCCCGGGGAGCAGGGTGACACCCCGGGGAGGGCGACGGAGGGGTGCGGAGGGGGGCTGTGGCACCCATGGGTGCTGTGCGGGGAGGGCGACGGAGGGGTGCAGGGGGCTGTGGCACCCATGGGTGCTGCATCACCCAAACAAGGGTGTTGATGAGGTGCTGGGGGCTGCAGCACCCATGGGTGCTGTGCGGGGGGAGCCATGGGGGGCCGGGGAGCAGCGTGACACCCCGGGGAGGGCGACGGCGGGGTGCTGGGGGCCATGGCACCCATGGGTGCTGCGCGGGAAGGGCGACAGAGGGGTGCTGGGGGCTGCGGCACCCATGGGTGCTGTGCGGGGGGCGCCCCGGGGGGATGGGGAGCAGGGTGACACCCCGAGGAGGGCGATGGAGGGATGCTGGGGGCCATGGCACCCATGGGTGCTGCATCACCCGAACAAAGGCATTAGTGAGGTGCTGGGCGCCGTGGCACCCATGGGTGCTCCCATGGTGTGGCAGCACCTGAGCCAGGGGGGCTGAGGGTGCTGGAGGCTGCCGCATTCATGGGTGCTGCATCACCCGAACAAGGGCAACAGCGGGGTGCGGGGGGGCCGCGACACCCATGGGTGCCGTGCGGGGAGGGCAGCAGAGGGGTGCTGGGGGCCGCGGCACCCATGGGTGCCCTCATGGGGATGCCACACCTGAGCGAGGGCAACGGTGGGGTGCTGGGGGCCGCGGCACCCATGGGTGCTGCATCACCCAAACAAGGGTGTTGATGAGGTACTGGGGGCTGCAGCACCCATGGGTGCTGTGTGGGGGGCGCCCCCGGGGGCCCGGGGAGCAGGGTGACACCCCAGGGAGGGCGACGGCGGGGTGCTGGGGGCTGCAGCACCCATGGGTGCTGTGTGCGAAGGGCGACGGCGGGGTGCTGGGGACTGCGGCACCCATGGGTGCTGTGCGGGGGGCGCCCCGGGGGGATGGGGAGCAGGGTGACACCCCGAGGAGGGCGATGGAGGGATGCTGGGGGCCATGGCACCCATGGGTGCTGCATCACCCGAACAAAGGCATTAGTGAGGTGCTGGGGGCTGAGGCACCCATGGGTGCTCCCATGGTGAGGCAGCACCCGAGCGAGGGCGGGCGCGTGCTGTGAACCTCAGCACCCATGGGTGCCCCCATGGGAATGCAGCCCCCGAGCAAGGCGGGAGGCTGGCGGTGCTGGGCTCTGCAGCACCCATGGGTGCCCCATCACGCAGGTGATGCAGCACCCCAGCAAGGGGGGCTGAGGGTGCTGGGGGCCGCGGCACCCACGGGTGCTGCAGCACCTGAGCAAGGAGAGCTGAGGGTGCTGGGGGTGCTGTTAACCTCAGCACCAATGGGTGCTCCCCAGGTGATGCAGCACCCCAGCGAGGGCGGGCGGGTGCTGGGGGTCTTGTGAACCTCAGCACCCATGGGTGCTCCCTAGGTGATGCAGCACCCAAGTGAGGGCGGGCAGGTGCTGTGAACCTCAGCACCCATAGGTGCCCCCATCACGCAGGTGATGCAGCACCCCAGTGAGGGCAGTGGGTGTGGGGGGTGCTGTGAAGCTCAGCACCCATGGGTGCTCCCCAGGTGATGCAGCACCCCAGTGAGGGCAGTGGGTGTGGGCGGTGCTGTGAAGCTCAGCACCCATGGGTGCTCCCAGGTGATGCAGCACCCCAGCGAGGGCAGTGGGTGTGGGGGATGCTGTGAAGCTCAGCACCCATGGGTGCTCCCCAGGTGATGCAGCACCCCAGCGAGGGCAGTGGGTGTGGGGGATGCTGTGAAGCTCAGCACCCATGGGTGCTCCCCAGGTGATGCAGCACCCCAGCGAGGGCAGTGGGTGTGGGGGATGCTGTGAAGCTCAGCACCCATGGGTGCTCCCCAGGTGATGCAGCACCCCAGCGAGGGCGGGCGGGTGCTGGGCCTGCACCACGTGGTCAAGGACGTGGCGGTGCCCGTGGCCGAGATCCGCCTCAACTCGCTCTCCAGCCAACCCATCGACCACGAGGCCAAGAGCAAGACGGCGGGTGAGCAGCACCCATGGGTGCTCCCGGCACCCACCCGTGGGCGCGGAGGAGCCACCAGCGGGGACACCCAGGGGTGCTGGGTGGCCCCCTCAGCTCCTCGTGGAACGGGGTTTGGTGGGGGGAGCGTCCCAGGGTGGGATGGGAGTCCAGGGGGGCACCCATGGGTGCTCCCAGCACCCGCCAGGATCCCCTGCAGCAGCGAGGGGTGGAGGAGCCACCAACGGGGACACCCAAGGGTGCTGGGTGGCCCCCTCAGCTCCTTCTGGAAAGTGATTTGGGGGGAGCGTCCCCAGGGTGGGATGGGCATCCAGGGGGGCACCCATGGGTGCTCCCAGCACCCGCTGGGGGTGCGGAGGAGCCACCAGCGGGGACACCCAGGGGTGCTGGGTGGGCCCCTCAGCTCCTTTTGGAACGGGGTTCGGGGGGGAGCGTCCCCAGGGTGGGAAGGGCACCCAAAGGGGGCACCCATGGGTGCTCCCAGCACCCACCCGTGGGTGCGGAGGAGCCACCAGCGGGGACACCCAAGGGTGCTGGGTGGCCCCCTCAGCTCCTCCCGGAACGGGGTTTGGTGGGGGGAGCGTCCCCAGGGTGGGCTGGGCATCCAGGGGGGCACCCATGGGTGCTCCCAGCACCCGCCGGGATCCCCTGCAGCAGCGAGGGGTGGAGGAGCCACCAACGGGGACACCCAAGGGTGCTGGGTGGCCCCCTCAGCTCCTCACGGAAAGGGGTTTGGTGGGGGGAGCGTCCCCAGGGTGGGATGGGCGTCCAGGGGGGCACCCATGGGTGCTCCCAGCACCCACCGAGATCCCCTGCAGCAGCGAGGGGTGGAGGAGCCACCACCGGGGACACCCAAGGGTGCTGGGTGGGCCCCTCAGCTCCTTTTGGAACGGGGTTTGGTGGGGGGAGCGTCCCCAGGGTGGGAAGGGCACCCAAAGGGGGCACCCATGGGTGCTCCC
The DNA here is from genome assembly GCF_059628265.1 of Tinamus guttatus. Lineage (NCBI taxonomy): Eukaryota > Metazoa > Chordata > Aves > Tinamiformes > Tinamidae > Tinamus > Tinamus guttatus. The sequence continues at coordinate 39,978 of NW_028289960.1, forward strand.
AGCACCCACCCGTGGGTGCGGAGGAGCCACCAGCAGGGACACCCAAGGGTGCTGGGTGGCCTCCTCAGCTCCTCGTGGAACGGGGTTCAGGGGGGAGCGTCCCCAGGGTGGGACGGGCACCCAAAGGGGGCACCCATGCCGGGGGTCACCCATGGGTGCCCCCAGACCGCTCTCCGGACATGGACAACTACTCGGAGGAGGAGGACGAGAGCTTCTCCTCGGAGCAGGAGGGCAGCGACGACGCTCTGCACGGCCAGGTGGGTGCCCCCCGCCCACCCAGCACCCATGGGTGCCCCCCCTGCCCGCCCGGCACCCATGGGTGCCCCTCTCCCGCTGCCCCCAGGACCTCTTCTACGAGGAGGAGGAGCTGCAGAAGGTGAAGAAGGCCCGGAGGAAGCTGCCGGCCTCCGCCTCGGCCCGGGTGAGCGGGGCCGGGGGGTCCGTGGGGGTCCCGCTGCACCCATGGGTGCCGTGGGTGCCCCATTGCAAGCGGGGGGGTCTGTGGAGGTCCCACTGCACCCATGGGTGCCATGGGTGCCCCATTGGGAGCGGGGGATCCGTGGGGGTCCCGCTGCACCCATGGGTGCCATGGGTGCCCCATTGGGAGCGGGGGATCCGTGGGGGTCCCGCTGCACCCATGGGTGCCATGGGTGCCCCATTGGGAGCGGGGGATCCGTGGGGTCCCGCTGCACCCATGGGTGCCATGGGTGCCCCATTGGGAGCGGGGGGTCTGGCTGCACCCATGGGTGCCCCATTGGGAGCGGGGAGTCTCTGGGGTTCCTGGCGCACCCATGGGTGCTGTGGGTGCCCCGTTGGGAGCGGGGGGTCTGTGGGGGTCCCGCTGCACCCATGGATGCCATGGGTGCCCCACTGCGAGCGGGGGATCTGGCTGCACCCATGGGTGCCCCATTGGGAGCGGGGGGTCCCGCTGCACCCAGGGGTGTCGTGGGTGCCCCATTGGGAGCAAGGGGTCCGTGGGGTTCCCGCTGCACCCAGGGGTGCTGTGGTTGCTCCATGGCCAGCGGGGGTCTGTGGGGTTCCCGCTGCACCCATGGGTGCTGTGGGTGCCCCATTGCGAGCGTGGGGTTCCCGGTGCACCCAGGAGTGCTATGGGTGTCCCATTGGGTGCCGGGGCTCCGTGGGGGTCCCACTGCACCCATGGGTGCTATGGGTGCCCCATTTGGTGCAGGGGGTCCCAGCGCACCCATGGGTGCCCCATTGGGTGCCAGGGCTCCGTGGGGGTCCCGGCACACCCATGGGTGCCCCATTGGGTGCCGGGGCTCCGTGGGGGTCCCAGCGCACCCAGGGGTGCCCCATTGGGTGCCAGGGCTCCGTGGGGGTCCCGGCACACCCATGGGTGCTATGGGCGCCCCATTGGGTGCAGGGGGGTCCCGGCGTACCCATGGGTGCCCCATTGCGAGAGTGGGGTTCCCGGTGCACCCAGGAGTGCTATGGGTGTCCCATTGGGCTGCCGGGGCTCTGTGGGGGTCCCGCTGCACCCATGGGTGCTATGGGTGCCCCATTTGGTGCAGGGGGTCCCAGCGCACCCATGGGTGCCCCATTGGGTGCCGGGGCTCCGTGGGGGTCCCGGCGCACCCATGGGTGCTATGGGCGCCCCATTGGGTGCAGGGGGGTCCCGGCGTACCCATGGGTGCCCCATTGGGAACAGGGGGTTCCCAGTGCACCCAGGAGTGCTATGGGCGCCCCACTGGGTGCCGGGGCTCCGTGGGGGTCCCGGCGCACCTATGGGTGCCCCATTGGGTGCCGGGGCTCCGTGGGGGTCCCGGCACACCCGTGGTTGCCCCATTGCGAGTGTGGGGTTCCCGGCGCACCCAGAGGTGCCGTGGGTGCTCCATTGGGTGCCAGGGCTCCTTGGGGGTCCCAGCGCACCCATGGGTGCCCCATTGGGAACAGGGGGTTCCCAGTGCACCCAGGAGTGCTATGGGCGCCCCATTGGGTGCCGGGGCTCCGTGGGGGTCCCGGCGCACCCATGGGTGCCCCATTGGGTGCCGGGGCTCTGTGGGGGTCCCACTGCACCCATGGGTGCTGTGGTTGCCCCATTGGGAGTGGGGGGGTTCCCGCTGCACCCATGGGTGCTATGGGTGCCCCATTTGGTGCAGGGGGTCCCGGCGCACCCACGGGTGCTGTGGGTGCCCCATTGCGAGCGTGGGGGTCCCGGCGCACCCATGGGTGCCCCATTGGGTGTCGGGGCTCCGTGGGGGTCCCCAGCGCACCCATGGGTGCCCCATTGGGTGCAGGGGGGGTCCCGGCATACCCATGGGTGCCCCCATTGCGAGCGTGGGGTTCCCGGTGCACCCAGGAGTGCTATGGGCGCCCCACTGGGTGCCGGGGCTCCGTGGGGGTCCCGGCGCACCCATGGGTGCCCCATTGTGTGCCGGGGCTCTGGGGGGTCCCGGCGCACCCATGGGTGCCCCAGCCCCTCACCCCGACCCCGCGTCCCCCCCGCAGCAGCCCAACATCAAGCAGAAATTCGTGGCCCTGCTCAAGCGCTTCAAGGTGCCGGACGAGGTACAAGGGGGGGGTCCCCCCGCCACCCACGGGGCCCACGGGGTGGCCGCGGGGCACCCATGGGTGCTGGGGCGGCAGGTGGGCTTCGGCCTGGAGCACGTGTCGCGCGCCCGCATGCGCGAGGTGGCCGAGGACCTGGACGAGCTCTACGACACCCTGGACATGTTCAACCCCAGCGACAGCGGCGCCGACCCGGACGACACCGACAGCGTCCTGAGCACCCCCAAACCCCGGCTGCGGTGAGGGGGGACCCCCGCGGGGTCCCCAGGGTGTCCCCGGGCTGAGAGGTGTCACCTGGGTGTCCCCAGGGGGTCCCCAGGGTGTCCCCAGGGCGTCCCCGGGCTGAGAGGTGTCCCCAGGGGGTCCCCATGACCCCCGCGAGGTCCCCGGGCTGAGAGGTGTCCCCAGGGCGTCCCCAGGGTGTCCCCAGGGGGTCCCCGTGCCAAGCGGCATCCCCAGAGTGTCCCCAGGCTGAGAGGTGTCCCCGGGGCGTCCCCAGGGTGTCCCCACGTCCCCCGCAAGGTCCCCGTGCCGAGCAGCGTCCCCAGGGGGTCCCCATGCTGAGAGGTGTCCCCGGGACGTCCCCAGGGCGTCCCCAGGGTGTCCCCAGGGTGTCCCTGTGTCTCCTGCGAGGTCCCCGGGCTGAGAGGTGTCCCCAGGGCGTCCCCAGGGTGTCCCCAGGGGGTCCCCATGCTGAGCGGCGTCCCCAGGGGGTCCCCATGCTGAGAGGTGTCCCCGGGGCGTCCCCAGGGTGTCCCCACGTCCCCAGGGTGTCCCCAGGGTGTCTTCAGACTGAGAGGTGTCCCCAGGGTGTCCCCACATCCGCCGCAAGGTCCCCATGCCGAGCGGCGTCCCCAGGGGGTCCCCAGGGTGTCCCTGTGTCTCCCGCGAGGTCCCCGGGCTGAGAGGTGTCCCCAGGGGGTCCCCAGGGCGTCCCCAGGGTGTCCCCGTGTCTCCCGCGAGGTCCCCGGGCTGAGAGGTGTCCCCAGGGGGTCCCCAGGGGGTCCCCGGGCTGAGAGGTGTCCCCAGGGCATCCCCAGGGCGTCCCCAGGGTGTCCCCTTGTCTCCCGCGAGGTCCCCGGGTTGAGAGATGTCCCCAGGGCGTCCCCAGGGCGTCCCCAGGGGGTCCCCGTGCCGAGCGGCGTCCCCAGGGTGTCCCCAGGCTGAGAGGTGTCCCCAGGGTGTCCCCAGGGTGTCCCCACGTCCCCAGGGTGTCCCCAGGGTGTCCCCGGGCTGAGAGGTGTCCCCGGGGCGTCCCCAGGGTGTCCTCACGTCCCCCGCGAGGTCCCCGTGCTGAGCGGCGTCCCCAGGGGGTCCCCATGCTGAGAGGTGTCCCCAGGGTGTCCCCAGGGGGTCCCCATGAGGTCCCTGTGCTGAGAGGTGACCCCGGGGCGTCCCCAGGGTGTCCCCAGGGGGTCCCTGCGTCCCTAGCAAGGTCCCCATGCTGAGAGGTGTCCCCAGGGCATCCCCAGGGTGTCCCCACGTCCCCGCGAGGTCCCTGTGCCAAGCGGCGTCCCCAGGGTGTCCCCGTGCCGAGCGTCGTCCCCAGGGTGTCCCTGTGCTGAGAGGTGTCCCCAGGGTGTCCCCAGGGCGTCCCCGGGGTGTCCCCACGTCCCCCACGAGGTACCCATGCTGAGAGGTGTCCCCAGGGGGTCCCTGGGCTTAGAGGCGTCCCCAGGGCGTCCCCAGGGTGTCCCCAGGGTGTCCCTGTGTCTCCCGCGAGGTCCCCATGCTGAGAGGTGTCCCCAGGGCATCCCCAGGGTGTCCCCACGTCCCCCGCGAGGTCCCCGTGCCAAGCGGTCTCCCCAGGGGGTCCCCATGCTGAGTGGTGTCCCCAGGGTGCCCCAGGGCATCCCCAGGGGGTCCCCAGGGTGTCCCCAGGGTGTCCCCGGGCTGAGAGGTGTCCCCAGGGCATCCCCAGGGTGTCCCCAGGGTGTCCCCATGCCCCCCGCAAGGTTCCTGGGCTGAGAGGTGTCCCCAGGGTGCCCACCCGCAATGTCCCCATGTCCTCGTGGTGTCCCCATGTCCTCGCGGTGTCCCCAGGGTGCCCCCCCCACACTGTCCCCGTGTCCCTGCGGTGTCCCTGAGGTGCCCCCCCCACAATGTCCCTGTGTCCCCGCGGTGTCCCCAGGGTGCCCCCCCCTGCAATGTCCCCATGTCCTTGCGGGTTCCTGGGGTGCCCCCATCCCCACAATGTCCCCGTGTCCCCCCAATGTCCCCGTGTCCTCGCGGTGTCCCTGGGGTGCCCCCGCCAATGTCCCCGTGTCCCCGCAGTGTCCCCAGGGTGCCCCCCCAATGTCCCCATGTCCCTGCAGTGTCCCCATGTCCTCGCAGTGTCCCCAGGGTGCCCCCCCGCAATGTCCCCGTGTCCTTGTGGTATCCCCAGGGTGCCCCCCCCCCGCAATGTCCCTGTGTCCTCATGGTGTCCCCATGTCCTTGCGGTGTCCCCCAGGATGCCCCCCCCCAATGTCCCCATGTCCCCGCAGTGTCCCCGAGGTGCTCCCCCGGAATGTCCCCGTGTCCCCGCGGTGTCTCCGTCTCCCCATGTCCTTGCGGTGTCCCCATGTCTTCGCAGTGTCCCCATGTCCCCTTGTCCTCGCGGTGTCCCCAGGGTGCCCCCCCCCCGCAATGTCCCTGTGTCCCCGGGGTGCCCCCCCATGTCCCCATGTCCTTGCGGTGTCCCCGTGTCCCCATCCCCAAAATATCCCCATGTCCTCACAATGTCCCCGTGTCCCCGCGGTGTCCCCGGGGTGCCCCCATCCCCCCAACGTCCCCATGTCCCCGCGGTGTCCCCATGTCCCCATGTCCTCGCAACGTCCCCATGTCCCCGCGGTGTCCCCGTGTCCCCGCGTCCCCCCAACGTCCCCGTGTCCCCGCGGTGTCCCCGTGTCCCCATGTCCTCGCAATGTCTCCATGTCCCCGCGGTGTCCCCAGGGTGCCCCCATCCCCCCAACGTCCCCGTGTCCCCGCGGTGTCCCCGTGTCCCCATGTCCTCGCAACGTCCCCGTGTCCCCGCGGTGTCCCCGTGTCCCCCCAACGTCCCCGTGTCCCCGCGGTGTCCCCATGTCCCCATGTCCTCGCAATGTCCCCATGTCCCCGTGGTGTCCCCGTGTCCCCATGTCCTCGCAACGTCCCCGTGTCCCCGCGGTGTCCCCGTGTCCCCGCGTCCCCCCAACGTCCCCATGTCCCCGCGGTGTCCCCGTGTCCCCATGTCCTCGCAATGTCCCCATGTCCCCGCGGTGTCCCCAGAGTGCCCCCATCCCCCCAATGTCCCCATGTCCCCGCGGTGTCCCCGTGTCCCCATGTCCTCGCAACGTCCCCGTGTCCCCGCGGTGTCCCCAGGGTGCCCCCATCCCCCCAATGTCCCCATGTCCCCGCGGTGTCCCCAGGGTGCCCCCATCCCCCCAACGTCCCCGTGTCCCCGCGGTGTCCCCGTGTCCCCATGTCCTCGCAACGTCCCCATGTCCCCGCAGTGTCCCCAGGGTGCCCCCATCCCCCCAATGTCCCCATGTCCCCGCGGTGTCCCCGTGTCCCCGCGTCCCCCCAACGTCCCCGTGTCCCCGCTGTGTCCCCGTGTCCCCCCGTCCCCCCAACGCCCCCGTGTCCCTGCGGTGTCCCCGTGTCCCCAGGCCCTTCTTCGAGGGGCTCTCCCAGTCCAGCTCGCAGACGGAGCTGGGCACCGCGGGCCGGGACGGCGCCGGGAGCAGCGCCCAGGGCGGCGCGGTGAGCGGGGGGCCATGGGTGCCGGGGGGGGGTGATGGGTGCCGGGGGGGGGCCATGGGTGCTGGGGGGGGTGATGGGTGCCGGGGGGGGGTGATGGGTGCTGGGGGGGCCCTGGGTGCCGGGGGGGGGCCATGGGTGCTGGGGGGGGGTGATGGGTGCTGGGGGGGCCCTGGGTGCCGGGGGGGGGCCATGGGTGCCGGGGGGGGTGATGGGTGCTGGGGGGGGGTGATGGGTGCTGGGGGGGCGATGGGTGCCGGGGGGGCACTGGGTGCTGGGGGGGGTGATGGGTGCCGGGGGGGGGCCATGGGTGCTGGGGGGGCCCTGGGTGCCGGGGGGGGGCCATGGGTGCTGGGGGGGGGTGATGGGTGCCGGGGGGGCCCTGGGTGCCGGGGGGGGGCCCTGGGTGCCGGGGGGGGTGATGGGTGCTGGGGGGGCGATGGGTGCCGGGGGGGCACTGGGTGCCGGGGGGGCGGCGATGGGTGCTGGGGGGGGCGATGGGTGCCGGGGGGGCACTGGGTGCTGGGGGGCGATGGGTGCTGGGGGGGCGATGGGTGCTGGGGGGGGGCGCTGGGTGCCGGGGGGGGCGCTGGGTGCTGCGGGGGGGGCACTGGGTGCCGGGGAGGGGCTCTGGGTGCCGGGTGGGGGCACTGGGTGCTGGGGGGCTCTGGGGTGGGTGCTGGGTGCCCTGGGGGGCTCTGGGGGCTCTGGGGTGCCCTGGGGTGGGTGCTGGGCGCCCTGGGGGGCACTGCGGGCACTGGGGGGCTCTGGGGTGGGTACTGGGGGCTCTGGGGGCACTGGGGGGCTCTGGGGGGCTCTGGGTGCCCTGGGGGGTTCTGAGGTGGGTGCTGGGGGCACTGGGGGGCTCTGGGGGGCTCTGGGTGCTCTGGGGTGGGTGCTGGGTGCCCTGGGGGGCACTGCGGGCACTGGGGGGCTCTGGGGTGGGTGCTGGGTGCCCTGGGGGGCTCTGGGGGCTCTGGGGTGCCCTGGGGTGGGTGCTGGGTGCCCTTGGGGTGCTTCTTGCTGTGCCGGGTGGCACCCAGGGCTGCTGGGGGGGGCTGGGAAGGGTTTCGGGGTGCTCCGGGGGGGTCCCAGGGCCGCCCTGACCCCCCCCTCCCGGCAGGCGGAGGTGGGGGCTGCCCACAGAGGGGGGGGCTGCCGCCCCCCCGAGGACGCCGGGCTGGACCCCGAGGTGCCGGTGAGGGGGGGGGGCCCTTTACCCCAAATCCCGGGGTGCCCCCGACCCCCAAGTATTGGGGTGTCCCCATTGGGGTGTCCCCAGGTGCCCCTGACCCCCAAGTATTGGGGTGTCCCCAGGTACCCCCGACCCCCAAGTATTGGGGTGTCCCCATTGGGGTGTCCCCAGGTGCCCCTGACCCTCAAGTATTGGGGTGTCCCCTGCCAGTGTCGGGGTGACCCACACAGTCCCCAGCCGCCCCCCCCCCCCGGGTATTGGGGTGTCCCTGGTCCCCTATTCCGTAGTCTCGGGATCCCCCCCATATTGAGGTTCCAGGGGCACCCCCAATATTAGGGTGCTGGAGCCCCCCCCCATTATGGGGGGGTCAACTGAAATCTCCCAGCCCCCCCAGGACGTGGGTGCCCCCCCAGAACTGGGTGCTCCTGGGTGCTCCCATCACCCCAATACTGGGGTGCCTGGGCCGCCCCTCCCCAGATTTGGGGTGCCCCCAGCTCCTCCCCACACATGGGGGGGCCCCCGAGTTAGGGGGGGACCCCCAAATTGGGGGGGGCCCTTGCTCTGATGCTTCCCCATGCAGGAGGCCGGGGGGGACCTCGAACTCCTGCTGGAGTCGGGGGGGGTCCCCGAAAAGCTCAAGACCCCCCTGAGGGGCAGCAAAGGGGAGTCGGCGTCACCCAGGTGAGGGGGGGTCTGGGGGAGGGACAGGGGGGTCCCGGGGGGGATTTGGGGTCCCCAGGGTGGGATTTGGGGTCCCCGAGCAGATGGGGGGGTTGGGGTGCTGAGGGGGGGACATTGGGGTCCCAGGGTGGGATTTAGGGTCCCCAGGGTGGGATTTGGGGTCCCCAGGAGGGATCGGGGTCCGTGCGGGGAAGGGGGGGGGGTCAGGAAGGGATCTGGGGGGGTGGGGAGATTTGGGGTGTCAGGGTGGGGGGGGATCGGGGTGAGGGGGGGGCCGATAGGGGCGCTGGGGTCCTTCTGGGGGTCGGGACGGGGGGAACCCGGGAGCCGGGGGGGTGTCAGGGTGCTGGGATGGGGGTCAGGGTGCAGGGGGGGGGTATCAGGGTGCCGGGGACGGGCAGATCAGGGTGCCAGGAGGGGGTCAGGTGTGCTGGGTCCCTTGGGGGGGGTGTCAGGGTGCTGGGGTGGGGGTCAGGGTGCAGGGTCCATTGGGGGGGGATCAGGGTGCTGGGTCCATTGGGGGTGTCAGGGTGCCAGGGGGGTATCAGGGTGCTGGGTCCCTTGGGGGTGTCAGGGTGCTGGGATGGGGTCAGGGTGCTGGGTCCCTTGGGGGGGTGTCAGGATGCTGGGTCCATTTGGGGTGTCAGGGTGCTGGGATGGGGTCAGGGTGCTGGGTCCATTGGGGGGGGATCAGGGTGCTGGGTCCATTTGGGGGTGTCAGGGTGCTGGGGTGGGGGTCAGGGTGCTGGGTCCCTTGGGGGTGTCAGGGTGCTGGGTCCATTTGGGGGTGTCAGGGTGTCGGGGTGGGGATCAGGGTGCTGGGACCCTTGGGGGGATCAGGGTGCTGGGAGAGGGTCAGGGTGCCAGGGAGGGGATCAGGGTGCTGGGGTGGGGGTCAGGGTGCTGGGGTGGGGGTCAGGGTGCAGGGTCCATTGGGGGTGTCAGGGTGCCAGGGTGGGGGTCAGGGTGCTGAGTCGATTGGGGGTATCACGGTACTGGGTCCATTGGGGGGGTGCCAGGGTGCTGGGGTGGGGGTCAGGGTGCTGGGGGGTGGGTATCAGGGTGCTGGGACCCTTGGGGGGGATCAGGGTGCTGGGAGGGGGTCAGGGTGCCAGGTGGAGTTCAGGGTGCTGGGTCCCTTGGGGGGGGTGTCAGGGTGCAGGGTCCATTGGGGGTGTCAGGGTGCCGGGGGGGATCAGGGTGCTGGGTCCCTTGGGGGGGTGTCAGGGTGCCGGGGTGGGGGTCAGGGGTGCCGGGAGGGGGTCTGGGTGCTGGGAGGGGGTCTGGGTGCTGGGGGGGGGGCGGATCAGGGTGCTGGGAGGGGGTCTGGGTGCTGGTCCCTTGGGGGGGTGTCAGGGTGCTGGGTCCATTTGGGGGTGTCAGGGGTGTCGGGGTGGGGGATCAGGGTGCTGGGACCCTTGGGGGGGATCAGGGTGCTGGGAGAGGGTCAGGGTGCCAGGAGGGGATCAGGGTGCTGGGGTGGGGGGTCAGGGTGCAGGGTCCATTGGGGGGATCAGGGTGCTGGGAGAGGGTCAGGGTGCTGGGGTGGGGGTCAGGGTGCAGGGTCCATTGGGGGGGGGATCAGGGTGCTGGGTCCATTGGGGGGTGTCAGGGTTGCCAGGGTGGGGGTCAGGGTGCTGAGTCGATTGGGGGGTATCACGGTACTGGGTCCATTGGGGGGGGTGCCAGGGTGCTGGGGTGGGGGTCAGGGTGCTGGGGGGTGGATATCAGGGTGCTGGGACCCTTGGGGGGGATCAGGGTGCTGGGAGGGGATCAGGGTGCCAGGGTGGAGTTCAGGGTGCTGGGTCCCTTGGGGGTGTCAGGGTGCTGGGGTGGGGGTCAGGGTGCAGGGTCCATTGCGGGGGGGGGTATCAGGGTGCTGGGTCCATTTGGGGGTGTCAGGGTGCTGGGGTGGGGGTCAGGGTGCTGGGGGGTGGGTATCAGGGTGCTGGGACCCTTGGGGGGGATCAGGGTGCTGGGGAGGGGGTCAGGGTGCCAGGGTGGAGTTCAGGGTGCTGGGTCCCTTGGGGGGGGGTGTCAGGGTGCTGGGTCCCTTGGGGTGTCAGGGTGCTGGGAGGGGGTCAGGGTGCCAGGGTGGGGGTCAGGGTGCTGGGTCCATTGAGGGTATCAGGGTGCTGGGTCCCTTGGGGGGGTGTCGGGGTGCTGGGGGTGCCAGCGCCTCCCGGTCCCGCAGCAAGGGGGAGGGGACCCCCGCGGCGCCGCGGCCCCCCGGGGCACCCCCCTGCGCGAGCGGCAGCACCCACGGGTGCCCGGCGAGCGCGGCAAACAGCTCCGACAGCGAGCGCTCCCCCGAGCCGGGCGCCGGCACCCAGGTGCGTCCGGGGGACACGTTGGGGGACACGTCCGGGACAGTGCGGGGGACACCCTGGGAACGCATTGGGGAGCGTTGGGGGACAGCCCAGGACCACCCTGGGGATGCGTTGGGGCAGCCCGGGGACAGCCTGGGACGCGTTGGGGACACCCTAGGGCACCCTGGGGATGCATTGGGGACACCCTGGGGCACCCTGGGACAGCCTGGGGACGTGTTGGGGACACCCTAGGGCACCCTGGGGACACGTTGGGGACACACTGGGCACCCTGGGGATGCATTGGGGGACACCCTGGGGCACCCTGGGGACGCATTGGGACACGTTGGGGACAGGGTGGGGACACCCTGGGGATGCGTTGGGGCAGCCCGGGGACACCCTGGGACAGCCTGGGGACGCGTTGGGGACAGCCCGGGGACAGCCAGGACCAGCCTGGCTTGGGGCACCCTGGGAACGCATTGGGGACACCCTGGGGCACCCTGGGGGACGTGTTGGGGACAGCCCGGGGACGCGTTGGGGACGCGTTGGGGACACGTTGGGGACAGCCCGGGGACACCCTGGGGCACCCTGGGGATGCGTTGGGGACACCCTAGGGCACCCTGAGGACACGCTGGGGGACATGTTGGGGACAGTGTGGGACACCCTGGGGACAGCCCAGGAACAGTCCAGGACCACCCTGGGGACGCGTTGGGGACACCCTGGGGCACCCTGGGGATGCATTGGGACACGTTGGGGACAGTGTGGGGACACCCTGGGGACACACTAGGGACACATTGGGGACAGCCCAGGGACAGTCCAGGACCACCCTGGGGATGCGTTGGGGACAGCCCGGGGGCACCCTGGGACAGCCTGGGGACGTGTTGGGGACACCCTAGGGCACCCTGGGGACATGTTGGGGACATGTTTGGGACAGCCTGGGGACAGCCCAGGGCCACCGTGGGGCACTCTGGGGATGTGTTGGGGACACGTTGGGGACAACCCAGGGCCGCCCTGGGACACACTAGGGACGCGTTGGGGACAGCTCGGGGACACGCTGCGGGCACCCTGGGAACACACTGGGGACACATTGGGGACACGTTGGGGACACGTTGGGATGCACTGGGGACAGCCCAGGGACGTGCCAGGGACACGCTGGAGACAGCCTAAACACACCCGGGGACACCCTGGGGACACCCTGGGGACATCCCAGGAACACCCTGGGGACACAGGCACAGGGACACCCAGGGATGGGGACACTTTGGGAACACTCTAGGGCCACCTGGCAATGCAGACACAGGGACATCCTGGTGACACTCCAGG
>NW_028289961.1:0-24283 GCF_059628265.1 Tinamus guttatus
CCTGTGTCACGTGTCCCCATGTCAGGTGTCCCCATGTCAGGTGTCCCCACACCGGGTGTCCCCATGTCACGTGTCCCCACGCCGGGTGTCCCCGTGTCACGTGTCCCCATGTCGTATGTCCCTGTGTCGCGTGTCCCCATGTCACATGTCCCTGTGTCGCGTGTCCCCATGCCGGGTGTCCCCATGTCACGTGTCCCCGTGTCGTGTGTCCCCATGTCGCGTGTGCTCATGTCGTGTGTCCCCATGTCACGTGTCTCCGTGTCGCGTGTCTCCGTGTCACGTGTCCCCGTGTCATGTGTCCCCATGCTGGGTGTCTCCATGTCGCGTGTCCCCATGTCACGTGTCCCCGTGTTGCATGTCTCTGCGTCACGTTTCCCCGTGTCGTGTGTCCCCGTGTCGCGTGTCCCCGTGTCACGAGTCCCCGTGTCCCCGTGTCATGTGTCCCCATGCTGGGTGTCTCCATGTCGCGTGTCCCCATGTCACGTGTCCCCGTGTTGCATGTCTCTGCGTCACGTGTCCCCGTGTCGTGTGTCCCCATGTCACGTGTCCCCGTGTCACGTGTCCCCATGCTGGGTGTCCCCATCTCGCGTGTCCCCATGTCACATGTCCCCATGTCGCGTGTCTCTGTGTAACGTGTCCTCGTGTCAGGTGTCCCAATGCCGGATGTCCCCACACTGGGTGTCCCCACGCTGGGTGCCCTTGTGTCACATGTCCCCCTGTCGCGTTTCCCCGTGTCGTGTGTCCCCGTGTCGCGTGTCCCCGTGTCACGAGTCCCCGTGTCCCGCGTCCCCGTGTCACGTGTCCCCATGTCACGTGTCCCCACGCCGGGTGTCCCCAGGTCGCATGTCCCCGTGTCGCATGTCCCCATGTCGCGTGTCCCCATGTCAAATGTCCCCGTGTCGCATGTCCCCATGTCATGTGTCCCCATGTCGCGTGTCCCCGTGTCACGTGTCTCTTTGTCGCGTGTCTCCGTGTCACGAGTCCCCATGTCACGTGTCCCCATGTCGCATATCCCTGGGTCACGTGTCCCCATGCCACGTGTCCCCGTGTCACGTGTCCCTGTGGTGTGTGTCCCCACGCTGGGTGTCCCCATGTCACATGTCCCCGTGTCGCATGTCCCCGTGTCCCACATCCCCGTGTCACGTGTCCTCGTGTCACGTGTCCCCATGTCGCGTGTCCCCATGTCACATGTCCCCATGTCGCGTGTCCCCGTGTCACGTGTCCCCGCGTCCCGTGTCCCGCGTCCCCGCGCACCTGTCGGCCGGCGTGATGAAGCCCGTCTCGTCCGGCTTCTCTTCGTCGCTCTCCTCCTCCTCCTCCTCCTCCGAGGACTCCTCGTCCGAGGGCTCCAGCTCCCCCCAGGGCGTCCGGTCGATCTCCTCCTCCTCCGCCTTGGTCTGCGCCCGGGAGGAAGAGGAAGGTCGGGAGGAGGGAGACAAAGGCACCCAAGGGTGCTCGGGGGGAGGCACCCAAGGGTACTCGGGGGGAGCAGATGGTGCCAGGAGGGACCTGAGCGCCCGAGAGGGACCCAAAGGTGCCCAGGAGGGACCCAAAGGTGCCCAGGAAGGCCCGGAGCACCCAGGAGGGACCCCAAGGTGCCCAGGACGGACCCCAAGAGGGACCCAAAGGTGCCCAAGAGGGATCTGGGTGCCCAGGAGGGACCCAAAGGTGTCCAGGAGGGACCCCAGGAGGGACCTGGGCACCCAGGAGGGACCCAAAGGTGCCCGGGAGGGCCCCGAGCACCCAGGAGGAAGAGGAAGGTCGGGAAGGAGGGAGACGAAGGCACCCAAGGGTGCTCGGGGGGAGGCACCCAAGGGTACTCGGGGGGAGCAGATGGTGTCAGGAGGGACCTGAGCGCCCGAGAGGGACCCAAAGGTGCCCAGGAGGGACCCAATGGTGCCCAGGAAGGACCCCAAGAGGGACCCAAAGGTGCCCAAGAGGGATCCGGGTGCCCAGAAGGGACCCAAAGGTGCCCAGGAAGGACCCAAAGGTGTCCAGGAGGGACCCCAGGAGGGACCTGGGCACCCAGGAGGGACCCACAGGGGACCAGGAGGGCCCCGAGCACCCAGGAGGAAGAGGAAGGTGGGGAAGGAAGGAGACGAAGGCACCCAAGGGTGCTCGGGGGGAGCAGACGGTGCCAGGAGGGACCTGAGCGCCCGAGAGGGACCCCAAGGTGCCCAGGAGGGACCCAGAGGTGCCCAGGAAGGCCCCGAGCACCCAGGAGGGACCCCAAGGTGCCCAAGAGGGATCTGGGTGCCCAGGAGGGACCCAAAGGTGCCCAGGAAGGACACAAAGGTGTCCAGGAGGGACCCCAAGGGGGACCCAGGCACCCAGGAGGGACCCACAGGGGACCAGGAGGGCCCTGAGCACCCAGGAGGAAGAGGAAGGTCGGGAAGGAGGGAGACGAAGGCACCCAAGGGTGCTCGGGGGGAGCAGACGGTGCCAGGAGGGACCTGAGCGCCCGAGAGGGACCCCAAGGTGCCCAGGAAGGTCCTGAGCACCCAGGAGGAACCCAAAGGTGCCCAGGAGGGACCCGAGCACCCGGGAGGGACCCAAAGGCACCAGGAGGGACCCGAAGGTGCCCGGGAGGGACCCAGGAGGGTCCCAGGCGCCCAGGAGGGACCCAAAGGTGCCTGGGAGGGACCCGAGCACCTGGGAGGGACCCAAAGGTGCCAGGAGGGATCCAGGAGGGTCCCAGGTGCCCAGGAGGAACCCAAAGGAGTCCAGGAGGGACCCGAGCACCCAGGAGGGACCCAAAGGTGCCAGGAGGGACCCGAAGGTGCCCGAGATGGCCTGAGCACCCGAGAAGGACCCAAAAGAGCCCAGGAGGGACTGGAGCACCCGGGAGGGACCCAAAGGAGCCAGGAGGGACCCAAAGGTGCCCGAGAAGGACTCCAGGAGGATCCTGAGCACCTGGGCGGGATCCAAAGGTGCCCGGGAGGGACCCAGGAGGGACCCAAAGGAGCCCAGGAGGGTCCCGAGCACCCGGGAGGGACCCAAAGGTGCCAGGAGGGACCCGACGGCGCCCGGGATGGCCCCGAGCACCCGGGAGGGACCCAAAGGTGACCGGGAGGGTTCCCAGGAGGGACCCGAAGGTGCCCGGGATGGCCCAAGCACCCGAGAAGGACCCAAAGGTGCCAGGAGGGACCCGGCGGTGCCCGGGAAGGACCCCAGGAGGGTCCCGAGCACCCGGGAGGGACCCAAAGGTGCCAGGAGGGACCCGAAGGTGCCCGGGATGGCCCGAGCACCTGGGAGGGACCCAAAGGTGCCAGGAGGGACCCGACGGTGCCCGGGATGGCCCCGAGCACCCCGGGCGGCCCCGGCCCGCGGGCGCACCTGGAACTCGGTGGCGTTGGTGCCGAACACGTCCCCGTACAGGGGTTTGCCGGTCTCGTCCACGGGCGGCTTCCCCCAGCCCCCGGCGTGGTACCCGAACGAGCAGCCCTGGGGGCGGCCGCAGCTGGGGGGGGCGGCCGGGACCCCCCGACCGGCCCCCCGGCACCCAAAGGACCCCAACCTGCCCCTCAGGACCCCCCAGCACCCAAAGGACCCCCCGACTGGCCCCCCGGCACCCAAAGGACCCCAACTTGCCCCTCAGGACCCCCCAGCACCCAAAGGACCCCCCAACTGGCCCCCCGGCACCCAAAGGATCCCAAACCACCCAAAGGACCCCCCGGCCGGCCCCCCGGCACCCAAAGGACCCCAAACCACCCCCAGGACCCCCCAGCACCCAAAGGACCCCAACTGCCCCCCAGGACCCCCCATCTGGCCTCCCAGCACCCAAAGGACCCCAACCTGCCCTCAGGACCCCCCATCCAGCCCCCCGGCACCCAAAGGACCCCAAACCACCCCTCAGGACCCCCCAACACCCAAAGGATCCCAACCGCCCCCCCGGGGACCCCCCGGCCGGCCCCCCGGCACCCAAAGGATCCCAACCTGCCCTCAGGACCCCCCATCCGGCCCCCCGGCACCCAAAGGACCCCAAACCACCCCTCAGGACACCCCAGCACCCAAAGGATCCCAACCGCCCTCCCGGGGACCCCCTGACCAGCCCCCCAGCACCCAAAGGACCCCAAACCACCCCCCCCAAACCCCCAGCACCCAAAGGACCCCAACCTGCCCCCCAGGCCCCCCCAGCCGGCCCCTCAGCACCCAAAGGACCCCAACGGCTCCCCCAGGACCCCCTGGCCAGCCCCCCAGCACCCAAAGGATCCCAACCCGCCCCTCAGGAACCCCCCAGCACCCAAAGGATCCCAACCGCCTCCCCAAAACCCCCTGTCAGCCCCCCAGGGCGCACCAGAACCCTAGGGCGGCCCCAACATCCCAGGGGGTCCCCAAGGCCCCCCAGCACCCTCCGGACACCCCCAGCACCCCAGGGTCCCCCAGCACCCCGGGAGGTCCCCAACGTCCCCCCAGCACCCCAGGACCCCCTCAGGGCCCCCCCAGCACCCTGGGGGGGATCCCCCAGCACCCCAGGGGGTCCCCAGCGCCCCCCCAGCACCCCAGGGGGTTCCCAGGGCCCCCCCAGCACCCAAGGGGGTCCCCAGGGTCCTCCCAACACCCCAGAGGGTTCCCAGCCCCCCCCCCCAGCACCCAGGGGGTCCCCAGCACCCGGGGGGGGGTCCCCAAGACCCCCCAGCACCCCAGGGTCCCCCCCCAGCACCCCAGAGGGTTCCCAGGTCCCCCCCAGCAGCCCAGGGGGTCCCCAGCACCCGGGGGGTCCCCAGGTCCCCCCCAGCACCCCAGGGATCCGTAAGTCCCCCAGCACCCCAGGGGGTCCCCAAGGACCCCAGCACCCCGGGGGGTTCCCCAAGGCCCCCCAGCACCCCAGGGTCCCCCCCAGCACCCCAGGGGTCCCCCAGCACCCCAAGGGGTCCCCAGCACCCTGTGGGGTCCCCAAGGCCCCCCAGCACCCCAGGGTCCCCCCCAGCACCCCAGGGAAGGTCCCCCAGCACCCCAGGGGTCCCTAGGGCCCCCCCAACATCCCAGAGGGTTCCCAGGGCCCCCCCAGCACCCCAGGGTCCCCCCAGCACCCCGGGGTTCCCTAAGGCCCCCCAGCACCCCAGGGGGTACCCAGGGTCCCCCAACACCCCAGAGGGTCTCCAGGGCCCCCCCAGCACCCCAGGTCCCCCCCAGCACCCCGGGGGGTCTCCAAGGCCCCCCAGCACCCCGGGGTCCCCCCCAGGCCCCCCCCAGCACCCCGGGGTTCCCCCCTCACCTCCGGAATGGGCGAGTTGAGGCCGGGGATCTTGAGGTTGGGGTAGGACGGGGGGGGCCCGTAGCGCTGCATGGCGATGAGCCAGGGCGGGGGCACCTTGTGGGCGCTCTGCGGGCACGGGGGGGGGTCAGGGTGGGCACCCATGGGTGC
Source organism: Tinamus guttatus (assembly GCF_059628265.1). Classification (NCBI taxonomy): domain Eukaryota; kingdom Metazoa; phylum Chordata; class Aves; order Tinamiformes; family Tinamidae; genus Tinamus; species Tinamus guttatus. The sequence continues at coordinate 5,369 of NW_028289961.1, forward strand.
TGCGGGCACCCACGGGCACCCACGGGCACCCACGGGCGCTCACCGGCCCCACGGGCATCCCCAGGGCGATGCGCAGCTCGTCCGACAGGTCCCCCGGCTTCTTCTCCTTGAGGCGCGTCTCGAACTCCTTGCCCTGGCGCAGGGACATCGAGGGGACATCAGTGGGGACATTGAGGGGACAGGGGACATCAGCAGGGACAGGGGACATTGGGGGCGACAGGGGAGATCAGGGGGACAGGAGACATCGGGGGACAGGGGACGTCAGCGGGGACATCGGGGGGACAGGGGTCATCAGGGGACAGGGGATGTCAAGGGGGACAGGGGACATCAGGGGACATGGGGGGGACAGGGGACATCAGGGGACAGGGGATGTCAAGGGGGACAGGGGACATCAGGGGACATGGGGGGGACAGGGGACATTGGGGGACAGGGGACGTCAGCGGGGACATCGGGGGGACAGGGGACATCGGGGGACAGGGGTCATCAGGGGACAGGGGATGTCAAGGGGGACAGGGGACATCAGGGGACATGGGGGGGACAGGGGACATTGGGGGACAGGGGACGTCAGCGGGGACATCGGGGGGACAGGGGACATCGGGGGACAGGGGATGTCAAGGGGGACAGGGGACACTGGGGGACAGGGGACGTCAGTGGGGACAGGGGACATCAGCGGGGACATCGGGGGGACAGGGGACATCAGGGGACAGGAGATGTCAAGGGGGACAGGGGACATCAGGGGACATGGGGGGGATAGGGGACATCGGGGGACAGGGGACGTCAGTGGGGACAGGGAACATCAGGGGACATCGGGGGGACAGGGGACGTCAGTGGGGACAGGGGACATTGGGGGCGACAGGGGACATCGGGGGACAGGGGACGTCAGCGGACATTGGGGGGGACAGGGGACATGGGGGGACAGGGGATGTCAGTGGGGACAGGGGACATCAGGGGGACAGGGGACATGGGGGAGATGGGACTTCAGGGGACAGGGGACATTGCAGGGCACAGGGGATGCCACGGGGACAGGGGACATCAGGGGGACAGGGGATGTCAGGTGGGAGAGGGGACGTGGGCACACTTGGGGGCACTGTGGGCACAGGGGCACCCAGGGGCGCTGGGTGGCACCTGGGGGTGCTGGGTGGCACCTAGGGGCGCTGGGGGGCACCCAAGGGCACTGAGTGGCACCTGGGGGTGCGGTGGGCATGGGGGCACCTGGGGACACTAGGTGGCACATGGAGGTGCTGGGTGGCACCCAGAGGTGCTGGGAGGCACCAAGGGGCACCCGGAGGTGCTGGGAGGCACCCAAGGGCACTGGGTGGCACCAAAGGGCACCCAGGGGTGCTGTGGGCACCCGGAGGCACCAGGTGGCACCCAGAGGTGCTGGGAGGCACCTGGAGGTTCTGGGTGGCACCCAGAGGTGCTGGGAGGCACCCAGGGGCGCTGTGGGCACCCAGGGGCACCGGGTGGCACCCAGGGGGGCTGTGGGCACCTGGAGGCACTGGGTGGCACTTGGAGGTGCTGGGTGGCACCTAGGGGCACCCGGAGGCACCAGGTGGCACCCGGAGGTGCTGGAAGGCACCCAGGGGCGCTGTGGGTACCCAGAGGCACCGGGTGGCACTTGGAGGTGCTGGGTGGCACCCAGGGGTGCTGTGGGCACCTGGAGGCACTGGGAGGCACCTGGAGGTGCTGGGTGGCACCTAGGGGCACCAGGAGGCACCCGGAGGTGCTGGGAAGCACCCAGGAGCACTGTGGGCACCCAGAGGCACCGGGTGGCACCCAGAGGCCCCGGGCAGCACCCAGAGGTGCTGGGTGGCACCCAGAGGCCCCGGGCGGCACCCAGGGCACCCACCTCGTAGTAGAGGTCCCCGTGGATGGTGAGCTTGGGCTTGGTCTGCCACTTGAAGAAGGCGTCGTGGAGCTTCTGGTAGTCGATGTCGATCTTGCCCATCTTGGGCCGCACCTTCTCGCGCATCTTGGACTTCATGGTCTTCTGCTCCTCCTGCGGGCGCCGGCGTCACGGGCTGCCCGGGTGACACCCACGGGTCCCGGGAGCCACCCAGGGTCCCCAGGAGCCACCCGGGGTGACCAAGGAGCCACCCGTGGGGCCCCAAGAACAGGCCATAGTCCCCAGAGAGCCGCCCAGGGTCCCCAAGAGCCACCCGGGGTCCCCAGGAGCCACCCGGGGTCCCCAAGAGCCACCTGGGGTTCCCAAGGAGCCCCCTGGCGTCACCAAGTGGCCACCCAGTGACCCCAGGGAGCCACCCAGCGTCCCCAGGAGCCCCCCTCGTGTCCCCAGGAGCCCCCCAATGTCCCCAGGAGCACCCCAAGGCCCCCAGGATCCCCCCGACATCCCCAAGGAGCACCCCAGAGTCCCCAGGAGCCCCCCAGGATCCCCCTGGTGTCCCCAGCAAGCCCCTGATGTCCCCAGGAGCCCCATGGTGTCCCCAGGGAGCCCCCAGAGCCCCCAAGGAGCCACCTAGCGTCCCCAAGGAGCCACCCGGAGTCCCCAGGAGCATCCCAAGGTCCCCAGGGATCCCCCTGGCATCCCCAGGAGCCACCCGGAGTCCCCAGGAGCCCCCCAGCATCCCCAGGAGCACCCTGGTGTCCCTAGGAGCCACCCAGAGCCCCAAGGAGCCACCTAGGGTCCCCAAGGAGCCCCCCGGCGTCCCCAGGAGCCCCACAATGTCCCCAGGAGCACCACAAGGTCCCCAGGAGCCCCCCTGGTGTCCCTAGGAGCCTCCTGATGTCCCCAGGAGCACCCCAAGGTCCCCAGGAGCCCCCTGGCGTCCCCAGCAGCCCTGGCGCCCCCAGGAGCCCCCCAGAGCCCCAAGGAGCCACCTAGGGTCCCCAAGGAGCCACCCGGCGTCCCCAGGAGCCCCCTGGTGTCCCCAGGAGCCCCCCCGGTGTCCCCAGCACCCCTGTGGTGTCCCCAGGAGCCCCCCAACGTCCCCAGGAGCCACCAGGTGTCCCCAGGAGCCTCCTGGTGTCTCCAGCAGCACTGCAGGGTCCCCAAGAAGCCATTTGGTGTCCCCAGGAGCCCCCTGGCATCCCCAGGAGCCCCGTGGTGTCCCCAGGGAGCCACCCAGAGCCCCAAGGAGCCACCTAGGGTCCCCAAGGATTCCCCCGGTGTCCCCAGCAGCCCCCCTGGTGTCCCCAGGAGCCCCCTGGTGTCCCTAGGAGCCTCCTGATGTCCCCAGGAGCATCCCAAGGTCCCCAGGGATCCCCCTGGCGTCCCCAGCAGCCCCGGCGCCCTCAGGAGCCCCCCAGAGCCCCAAGGAGCCACCTAGGGTCCCCAAGGAGCCCCCCGGTGTCCCCAGGAGTCCCCCTCGTGTCACCAGGAGCCCCCCAATGTCCCCAGGAGCACCCCAAGGTCCCCAGGATCCCCCGACATCCCCAAGGAGTACCCCCAGGGTCCCCAAGGAGCCACCCAGAGCCCCAAGGAGTCCCCCAATATCCCCAGGAGCACCCCAGTGTCCCTAGGAGCCCCCTGATGTCCCCAGGAGCACCCCGATGTCCCCAGGATCCCCCCGGTGTCCCCAGCACCCCTGTGGTGTCCCCAGGAGCCCCCCAGCGTCCCCAAGAGCACCCTGGTGTCCCTAGGAGCCACCCAGAGCCCCAAGGAGCACCCCTGGTGTCCCCAGGAGCCCCCTGGCATCACCAAGGGGCCACCTGGTGTCCCCAGGGAGCCACCCAGAGCCCCAAGGAGCCATCCAGCGTCCCCAGGAGCCCCCCTGGCGTCCCCAGGAGCACCCCAATGTCCCCAGGAGCACCCCAAAGTCCCCAGGAGCCCCCCAACATCCCCAAGGATCCCCCCGGTGTCCCCAGGAGTGACCCAACGTCCCCAGGAGCCCCCCAACGTCCCCAGGAACCCCCCTGGCGTCCCCAGGAGCCCCTCGATGTCCCCAGGAGCCACCCAGAGCCCCAAGGAGCCCTCCAGGATTCCCAAGGAGCCCCCCGGTGTCCCCAGGAGTGACCCAACGTCCCCAGGAGCCCCCCAACGTCCCCAGGAACCCCCCTGGCGTCCCCAGGAGCCCCTCGATGTCCCCAGGAGCCACCCAGAGCCCCAAGGAGCCCTCCAGGATTCCCAAGGAGCCCCCCGGTGTCCCCAGGAGCCACCCTGGTGTCCCCAGGAGCCCCCTGGTGTCCCTAGGAGCCTCCTGGTGTCCCTAGGAGCCTCCTGATGTCCCCAGGAGCATCCCAAGGTCCCCAGGAGCCCCTTGGTGTCCCCAGGAACCACCCGATGTCCTCAGGAGCACCCCAAGGTCCCCAGGAGCCCCCTGGCGTCCCCAGGATCCCCCTGGTGTCCCCAGGGAGCCACCCAGAGCCCCAAGGAGCCACCTAGGGTCCCCAAGGAGCCCTCCGACGTCCCCAGGATCCCCCCCGGTGTCCCCAAGGCCCCCCGCGTCCCCGCGGGCACCTTCTCCTGCAGCGCCTCGCGCATCTCCTGGATGCCCGTGCGCTTGATGAAGTCGGGCAGCTCGAAGGGCGGCTTCTCGATGCCCCTCTTGCCCTGCAGGTACTTGCGCTTGAAGCACCAGTGGCGCGGGACGGGCACCGAGTTGCGCGTGGCCTTGAGGTGCACCAGGAGCTTGGGGTCCTGCGCCGTCACGTCGTGCATCTCCACCACGTCGGGACGCGCCACCAGCTGCGGGGACAAGGTGACATTGGGGACTGCGGCGGGGGGGGCCACCGCGGGGGATAGGGGGCATCAGCGGGGGCGGGAGATGTCGCGGGGGACATTGGGGGGACAGGGGACATTGGGGTCCTGCGTCATCACGTCGTGCATCTCCACCACGTCGGGACGCGCCACCAGCTGCGGGGACGGAGGGGACATTGGGGACACCCGCGGGGGGGGGCGCGGGGACGTCGCGGGGGACATCAGGGGGAAAGGGGGTGTCGGGGGGACACGGGACATTGGGGGACAGGAGATGTCAGGGGGACAGGGGACATCACAGGGAATAGGGGACGCCATGGGGGACAGGGGACATTGGGGGAACAGGGGACGTCGCAGGGGACAGGGGACATTGGGGGACAGGGGACATTGGGGGGACAGGGGACGCCATGGGGGACAGGGGATGTCACGGGGGACATCACAGGGACAGGGGACATTGGGGAGACAGGGGACGGCAGAGGGACAGGGGACATTGGGGGGACAGGGGACATTGGGGTCCTGCGCCGTCATGTCGTGCATCTCCACCACGTCGGGACGCGCCACCAGCTGCGGGGACGGAGGTGGCATTGGGGACACCCGCGGGGGGGGGCGCGGGGACATCGTGGGGGACATCACAGGGACAGGGGATGTCAGGGGGACAGGGGACATTGGGGGGACAGGGGACATTGGGGTCCTGCGCCGTCACGTCGTGCATCTCCACCACGTCGGGACGCGCCACCAGCTGCGGGGACGGAGGGGACATTGGGGACACCCGCGGGGGGGGGCGCGGGGACGTCGCGGGGGACATCACAGGGACAAGGGACATTGGGGGGACAGGGGACATTGGGGTCCTGCGCCGTCACGTCGTGCATCTCCACCACGTCGGGACGCGCCACCAGCTGCGGGGACAAGGTGACATTGGGGACCGTGGCGGGGGGGGGGCCACCGCGGGGGATAGGGGGCATCAGCGGGGGCGGGAGATGTCGCGGGGGACATTGGGGGGACAGGGGACATTGGGGTCCTGCGCCGTCACGTCGTGCATCTCCACCACGTCGGGACGGGCCACCAGCTGCGGGGACGGAGGGGACATTGGGGACATCCGCGGGGGGGGGGGCGCGGGGACATCGCGGGGGACATCACAGGGACAGGGGATGTCAGGGGGACAGGGGACATCACAGGGAATAGGGGACGTCACGGGGGACAGGGGACATTGGGGGGACAGGGGACGCCATGGGGGACAGGGGATGTCACGGGGGACATCACAGGGACAGGGGACATTGGGGGGACAGGGGACGGCAGAGGGACAGGGGACATTAGGGGGACAGGGGACATTGGGGTCCTGCGCCGTCACGTCGTGCATCTCCACCACGTCGGGACGCGCCACCAGCTGCGGGGACGGAGGGGACATTGGGGACACCCGCGGGGTGGGGCGCGGGGACGTCGCGGGGGACATCAGGGGGAAAGGGGGTGTCAGGGGGACACGGGACATCGGGGGACAGGAGATGTCAGGGGGACAGGGGACATCACAGGGAATAGGGGACATCAGGGGGACAGGAGACATTGTGGGGACAGGGGACATCAGGGGGACAGGGGATGTCGCGGGGAACAGGGGACATTGGGGGACAGGGGACGCCATGGGGGACAGGGGATGTCACAGGGGACATCACAGGGACAGGGGACATTGGGGGGACAGGGGACGGCAGAGGGACAGGGGACATTGGGGGACAGGGGATGTCGCGGGGGACGGAGGATATCGGGGGACAGGAGACATTAGGGGGACAGGGGACATTGGGGGCACAGGGGATGTCATAGGGGACGACAGGGGGACAGGGGACATTGAGGGGACAGGGGATGTCGCAGGGGACAGGGGACATTGGGGGGACAGGGGATATCAGGGGGCCGGGGGATGTCGGGGGGACAGGGGACATTAGGGGGACAGGGGACATCAGGGGGACAGGGGACATCAGGGAGACAGGGAATGTCGCAGGGAACAGGGGACATTGGGGGACAGGGGACATTAGGAGGACATGGGACATTGCGGGGACAGACGACATCGGGGGACAGGGGATGTTGCGGGGGACATCGAGGGGACAGGGGATGTCGCGGGGGACAGAGGACATCGGGGGACAGGGGACATTAGGGGGCAGGGGACATTGGGGGGACAGGGGATGTCACGGGGGACATCAGGAAGGACAGGGGATGTCATGGGGGACATCGGGGGGACAAGGGATGTCACAAGGGACATCACAGGGGACAGGGGACATCAGGGGGACAGGGGACATCAAGGGGACAGGGGACATTGGGGGGACAGGGGATGTCACGGGGGACATCAGGGGGACAGGGGACGCCATGGGGGACAGGGGACATCAGGGGACAGGGGATGTCACAGGGGACATCGGGGGGACAGGGGATGTCACGGGGAGAGGGGATGTCACAGGAGACAAGGCTGCCCAGTGGGGGACATGGGGGCACCCAGGGGCGCCGGGTGGCACCTGGGGGCACCGGGTGGCAAGAACCAAGGTGCCACCCCAGGTGCCACCCCAGGTGACACACCGGGCCCGGTGTCCCCTCACCTGCTTCAGCTCGGCCACCGTGAAGCGGTTCATGCGCCGCAGCTTCTTCTTGGACAGCTTGGGGACCTCGGGCTTCTTCTCCTGGGGACGGTGACACCCCCTGTCACCCCCTGTCACCCGCCTGCCACCCCCTGTCACCCGCCCCGGTGTCCCCGTCCCCGACGGTGCCCGTCCTGGCAGCCGCCTGCAGCCCGAAGCCCTGTGGGCTCCTGTCCCCACTGTCCTCGTCACCCCGAAGGTGCCACCGCTCCCTGGTGTCCCCCCAGTCCCTGTCCCCATGCCAGTGTCCCCATAGGGGCCACTCAGTCCTCATCCTTGTCACTCTGAAGGTGCCACCGCTCCCCGATGTCCTCCCGGGCCCTGTCCCCATCCCAGTGTCCCCGTCCCCATCCCCCCGCTGTCCCCCTTGTCCCCCCATGTCCCCTGCGTGGTGGCACCTGCTCGTCCACCCCTGCTCCCCCCTGTCCCCCCGCTCCCTGCTGTCCCCCATTGTCCCCGCTGTCCCCATTGTCCCCATGTCCCCCATGTCCCCTCGCTGTCCCCGTGTCCCCATTGTCCCCATGTCCCCATTGTCCCCATGTCCCCTCACTGTCCCCATGTCCCCTCATTGTCCCCATTGTCCCCACCCTGTCGTCGTCGTCGCTGTCGTCGTCGCTGCCCTTGCGCCCCTCGTCCAGCCCCTTCCTCCTGGTGCTCGCGCTGCTCGTCCTGCCCCTTGTCCCCATTGTCCCCGTGTCCCCCATGTCCCCTCACTGTCCCCGTGTCCCCTCATTGTCCCCATTGTCCCCACCCTGTCGTCGTCGTCGCTGTCGTCGTCGCTGCCCTTGCGCCCCTCGTCCAGCCCCTTCCTCCTGGTGCTCGCGCTGCTCGTCCTCCCCCGTGTCCCCATTGTCCCCATTGTCCCCATGTCCCCATTGTCCCCTCGCTGTCCCCATTGTCCCCATGTCCCCATGTCCCCTCGCTGTCCCCGTGTCCCCTCATTGTCCCCGTGTCCCCACCCTGTCGTCGTCGTCGCTGTCGTCGTCGCTGCCCTTGCGCCCCTCATCCAGCCCCTTCCTCCTGGTGCTCGCGCTGCTCGTCCTCCCCCTTGTCCCCATTGTCCCCATTGTCCCCTTGTCCCCTCGTGTCCCCCGTGTCCCCATTGTCCCCTCATTGTCCCTCATTGTCCCCACCCTGTCGTCGTCGTCGCTGTCGTCGTCGCTGCCCTTGCGCCCCTCGTCCAGCCCCTTCCTCCTGGTGCTCGCGCTGCTCGTCCTCCCCCGTGTCCCCATTGTCCCCATTGTCCCCGTGTCCCCCATGTCCCCTCGCTGTCCCCATGTCCCCTCATTGTCCCCATTGTCCCCGTGTCCCCACCCTGTCGTCGTCGTCGCTGTCGTCGTCGCTGCCCTTGCGCCCCTCGTCCAGCCCCTTCCTCCTGGTGCTCGCGCTGCTCGTCCTGCCCCTTGTCCCCATTGTCCCCATTGTCCCCATGTCCCCTCGCTGTCCCCATGTCCCCTCACTGTCCCCATGTCCCCATTGTCCCCACCCTGTCGTCGTCATCGCTGTCGTCGTCGCTGCCCTTGCGCCCCTCGTCCAGCCCCTTCCTCCTGGTGCTCGCGCTGCTCGTCCTCCCCCGTGTCCCCATTGTCCCCATGTCCCCATGTCCCCTCGCTGTCCCTGTGTCCCCTCATTGTCCCCATTGTCCCCATGTCCCCACCCTGTCGTGGTCGTCGCTGTCGTCGTCGCTGCCCTTGCGCCCCTCGTCCAGCCCCTTCCTCCTGGTGCTCGCGCTGCTCGTCCTCCCCCGTGTCCCCATTGTCCCCATTGTCCCCATGTCCCCTCGCTGTCCCTGTGTCCCCTCATTGTCCCCATGTCCCCATTGTCCCCACCCTGTCGTCGTCGTCGCTGTCGTCGTCGCTGCCCTTGCGCCCCTCGTCCAGCCCCTTCCTCCTGGTGCTCGCGCTGCTCTCCGGTCGTTCCGGTCGCTCCGGCTCCTTCTCCTTGTCCTTCTTCACGTCGTCCGTGAGCTGGGGGGGGACGGGGGGGGTTGAGGGGGTGACAACCCCCCCGTGGTGTCACCCCCTGTGCGGTGTCACCCCCCGCATGGTGACAACCCCCGTGCGGTGTCACCCCCCTGTGCGGTGTCACCTCCCTGTGCGGTGTCACCTCCCTGTGTGGTGTCACCCCCCTGCATGGTGCCAACCCCCCCCGTGGTGTCACCCCCTGTGCGGTGTCACCCCCCGCATGGTGACAACCCCCGTGCGGTGTCACCCCCCTGTGCAGTGTCACCCCTCTATGCAGTGTCACCTCCTTGTGCGATGCCACCCCGCTGCATGGTGACAACCCCCCTGTGGTGCCACCCCCTGTGCAGTGTCACCTCCCTGTGCGGTGTCACCCCCCATGATGCCACCCCCCTGTGTGGTGTCACCCCCTGCATGGTGACAACCCCCCTGTGGCGCCACCCTCTGTGCGATGTCACCCCGCTGCATGGTGACAACCCCCTGTGCAGTGTCACCTCCCTGTGCGGTGTCACCCCTCTATGCAGTGTCACCTCCTTGTGCGATGCCACCCCCTGCATGGTGACAACCCCCCCATGGTGTCACCCCCTGTGCGGTGTCACCCCCTGCATGGTGACAACCCCCTGTGCGGTGTCACCCCCCTGTGCGGTGTCACCCCTCTATGCAGTGTCACCTCCTTGTGCGGTGTCACCCCGCTGCATGGTGACAACCCCCCCGTGGTGTCACCCCCTGTGCGGTGTCACCCCCTGCATGGTGACAACCCCCTGTGCGGTGTCACCTCTCTGTGCGGTGTCACCCCTCTATGCAGTGTCACCTCCTTGTGCGGTGTCACCCCGCTGCATGGTGACAACCCCCCCATGGTGTCACCCCCTGTGCGGTGTCACCCCTCGCATGGTGACAACCCCCTGTGCGGTGTCACCCCCCTGTGCGGTGTCACCCCTCTATGCAGTGTCACCTCCTTGTGCGATGCCACCCCGCTGCATGGTGACAACCCCCACGTGGTGTCACCCCCCCATACGGTGTCACCTCCCTGTGCAGTGTCACCCCCTCCATGGCGACAACTCCTGTGTAGTATCACCCTCTGTGTGGTGTCATCTCCCTATGTGGTGTCACCCCCCTGGGCGGTGTCATCTCTCTGCATGGTGCCAACCCCCCCCCGTACGGTGTCACCTCCCTGTGCAGTGTCACCTCCCTGTGCGATGTCACCCCGCCGCATGGTGTCACCCCCCATGATGCCACCCCCGTGCGTGGTGTCACCTCCCTACACAGTGTCACCCCCCTGCATGGTGCCAACCCCCCCCGTATGGTGTCACCCCACACGGTGCCAACCCCCCATGATGCCACCTCCCCATGATGCCACCCCCCCCCATGACACCAACCCCCCGTACGGTGTCACCCCCCATGATGACACCTCCCCATGATGACACCCCCCCGTACGGTGTCACCCCCCATGATGCCACCTCCCCATGATGCCACCTCCCCATGATGACACCCCCCCATGATGCCACCCCCCCGTACGGTGTCACCCCCCATGATGCCACCTCCCCATGATGACACCCCTCCATACGGTGTCACCCCCCATGATGCCACCCCCCCACATGGTGCCAACCCCCCATGATGCCACCTCCCCATGATGCCACCCCCCCCACGGTGTCACCCCCCATGATGCCACCTCCCCATGATGCCACCGCCCATGATGCCACCTCCCCATGATGTCACCTCCCCATGATGCCACCCCCCCATGATGACACCCCTCCATACGGTGTCACCCCCCATGATGCCACCTCCCCATGATGCCACCTCCCCATGATGACACCCCTCCATATGGTGTCACCCCCCATGATGCCGCCTCCCCATGATGCCACCTCCCCATGATGCCACCCCCCCATGATGACACCCCTCCATACGGTGTCACCCCCCATGATGCCACCTCCCCATGATGCCACCTCCCCATGATGCCACCCCCCATGATGACACCCCTCCATACGGTGTCACCCCCCATGATGCCACCTCCCCATGATGCCACCTCCCCATGATGCCACCCCCCCATGATGACACCCCTCCATACGGTGTCACCCCCCATGATGCCACCTCCCCATGATGCCACCTTCCCATGATGCCACCCCCCCATGATGACACCCCTCCATACGGTGTCACCCCCCATGATGCCACCTCCCCATGATGCCACCCCCCATGATGCCACCCCCCCGTGATGCCACCTCCCCATGATGCCACCCCCCCGTACGGTGTCACCCCCCATGATGCCACCTCCCCATGATGCCACCCCCCCGTACGGTGTCACCTCCCATGATGCCACCTCCCCATGATGACACCGCCCATGATGCCACCCCCCATGATGACACCTCCCCATGATGCCACCCCTCCATACGGTGTCACCCCCCATGATGCCACCTCCCCATGACACCAACCCCCCGTACGGTGTCACCCCCCATGATGCCACCTCCCCATGACACCAACCCCCCGTACGGTGTCACCTCCCATGATGCCACCTCCCCATGATGCCACCTCTCCATGACGCCAACCCCCCATACGGTGTCACCCCCCATGACACCAACCCCCCGTACGGTGTCACCACCCCCCGTGCGGTGTCACCCGCGCGGTGGCACCTTGAAGGCCTCGAAGATCTTCTTGAAGAACACCATGTTGGGCTCGTAGATCTCGGGCTCCTCCGTCACGTACTCGACCTCCACGGCCGGGGCCTCCTCAGTGGCCTCGCGGGCGCCCGATGTCACCGGCGTCACCGGCGTCACCTCCCGCGGCGCCCGCGGCCGCTTCTTCTTCTTGCGGTTGCGGCGCTTGCGGTTGCGCTGGGGGGGACAATGTGGGGACGCGGTGAGGGGGACGCGGTGACAAGGGGGACACGGTGGGGACACGGGGGGACATGGGGACGGGGACACGGTGAGGGGGATGTGGGGACAAGGGGGACACGGTGGGGACATGGGGACGGGGAACACGGTGAGGGGGACACGAGGGGACATGGGGTGAGGTGGCCCCATGATGGGGACACGGTGAGGGGGATGTGGGGACAAGGGGGACACGGTGGGGACATGGGGACAGGGGACACGGTGAGGGGGACACGGGGGGACATGGGGTGAGGTGGCCCCATGAGGGGGACATGGGGATGGGGACATGGTAAGGGGACACGGTGGGGACACGGGGGGGACACGGTGAGGGGGACGTGGTGACAAGGGGGACACGGTGGGGACATGGGGACGGGGGACACGGTGAGGGGGACACGGGGGGACATGGGGTGAGGTGGCCCCATGAGGGGGACATGGGGATGGGGACGCGGTGGGGACACGGGGGGGACACGGTGAGGGGGACGTGATGACAAGGGGGACACGGTGGGGACATGGGGACAGGGGACACGGTGAGGGGGATGTGGGGACAAGGGGGACACGGTGGGGACATGGGGACGGGGGACATGGTGAGGGGGACACGGGGGGACATGGGGTGAGGTGGCCCCATGAGGGGGACATGGGGATGGGGACATGGTGAGGGGACACGGTGGGGACACGGGGGGGACACGGTGAGGGGGACGTGGTGACAAGGGGGACACGGTGGGGACATGGGGACAGGGGACACAGTGAGGGGGATGTGGGGACAAGGGGGACATGGTGGGGACATGGGGACGGGGGACACGGTGAGGGGGACACGAGGGGACATGGGGTGAGGTGGCCCCATGAGGGGGACATGGGGATGGGGACATGGTGAGGGGACACGGTGGGGACACGGGGGGGACACGGTGAGGGGGACGTGGGGACAAGGGGGACACGGTGGGGACATGGGGACGGGGACACGGTGAGGGGGACGTGGTGACAAGGGGGACACGGTGGGGACATGGGGATGGGGACACGGTGAGGGGGACACAGGGGGACATGGGGTGAGGTGGCCCCATGAGGGGACATGGGGACAGGGACATGGTGAGGGGGACACGGTGACAGGGGGGACATGGGGTGAGGGGGACGCGGTGGGGACAATGTGGGGACAGGGAGACGGAGAGGGGGACACTAGGACAAGGGGGACATAGGGTGAGGTGGCCACAGTGGGGACAACGCGGGGACAGGGGACACAGTGAGGGGGACGCAGGGACATGGGGTGAGGGGGACATGGTGGGGACATGGGGACAGGGACACAGTGAGGGGGACGCGGGGACAGGGGGGGACATGGGGTGAGGTGGCCGCGATGGGGACACGGGGGGACATGGGGATGGGGACACGGTGAGGGGGACACGGTGACAGGAGGGACATGGGGTGAGGTGGCCGCAGTGGGGACAACGTGGGGACAGGGACACGGTGAGGGGGATGCGGGGATGGGGGGGGACATGGGGTGAGGGGGACACGGTGACAGGAGGGACATAGGGTGAGGTGGCCATGGTGGGGACAACGTGGGGACAGGGACACGGTGAGGGGGACGCGGTGGCGACACGGGGGGACATGGGGTGAGTGGGACACGGTGGGGACAGGGGGACGGAGACACGGTGGGGACAACGCAGGGACGGGGGACATGGGGTGAGGTGGCTGTGGTGGGGACATGGGGACACGAGGGGACATGGGATGAGGTGGCTGCGGTGACGGGGGTGACACAGGGTGAGGTGGCTGCGGTGGGGACAGGTGGGGACATGGAGTGAGGTGGCCACGGTGGGGACAACACGGGGACGGGGGACACGGTGAGGGGGACGCGGAGACGGGGGGACATGGGGTGAGGTGGCCCCATGAGCGGGACATGGAGACGGGGACACGGTGAGGGGGACACGGTGACAGGGGGGACATGGGGTGAGGGGGACGCGGTGGGGACACGGGGGGACACGGTGAAGGGGACACGGTGACAAGGGGGACATGGGGTGAGGTGGCCATGGTGGAGACAACGTGGGGACGGGGACACAGTGAGAGGGACACAGTGGGGACACAAGGGACATGGGGTGAGGGGGCCCCGGTGGGGACACGGGGGGACATGGGGACGGGGACACGGTGAGGGGGACGTGGTGGGGACACAGGGGACATGGGGTGAGGGGGACGCGGGGACAGGGGGGACATGGGGTGAGGGGCACAGGGTGGGGACAACCCGGGGACAGGGGATACGGGGTGAGGTGGCCACGGTGGGGACATGGGGACAGGGACACGGTGAGGGGGACACAGGGACGGGGGGACATGGTGAGGTGGCCGTGGTGGGGACAGGGGGGACACGGGGTGAGGTGGCCACAGCGGGGACATGGGGACAGGGGGGACATCGGGTGAGGTGGCCGCGGTGACAGGGGGTGACACGGGGTGAGGTGGCCATGGTGGGGACACTTGGGGACACGGGGACGGGGGGGACATGGGGTGAGGTAGCCGCAGTGGGGACAATGCGGGGACAGGGGACACGGGGTGAGGTGGCCATGGTGGGGACGCGGGGACACGGGGTGAGGTGGCCGCAGTGACAGGGGGTGACACGGGGTGAGGCTGCTGTGGTGGGGACACGGGGACATGGGGGAACACGGTGAGGTGGCTGCAGTGGGGACAACGTGAAGGACAGGGGGGACATGGGGTGAGATGGCCGCGGTGGGGACAGGGGACACGGGGTGAGGTGGCCGCAGCGCTGTCACCTCCTTCTTGGACAGCCCCGCGTCGTCCTCGGTGGCGGTGACGGTGACACCGGGGGGTGGCCGCGGCTCCAGCTCCATCTCGTCATCGGCTGCAGGGGCGGCGGGTGAGCGCGGTGTCACCAGGGTGTCCCCAAGGTGTCCCCAGGGTGTCCCCAGGGTGTCCCCACAGTGTCCCCGAGCTGTCCCCAGGGTGTCCCCAGGGTATCCCCAGAGTGTCCCCGTGGTGTCCCCAGGGTGTCCCTGCAGCGTCCCTACGGTGTTCCTGGGCTGTCCCCAAGGTGTCCCCAAGGTGCGCCCGTGGTGTCCCTGGGGTGTCACCAGGGTGTCCCTAGGGTGTCCCCAAGGTGTCCCCAGGGCGTCACCAGGGTGTCCCCAAGGTGTCCCCAGAGTGTCCCCGGGGTGTCCTCCGGATGTCCCCGAAGTGTCCTCAAGCTGTCCCCAGGGTGGCCCCAAGGTCCCCCCGCGGTGTCCCGAGGGTGTCCCCGCAGTGTCCCTGCGGTGTCCCCAGTGTCCCCAGATTGTCCCCAGTGTCCCCAAAGTCCCCCCGCGGTGTCTCCAGGGTGTCCCCAATGTGTCTCTGCAGTGTCCCTGTAGTGTCCCCAGTGTCGCCGGGGTGTCCCCAGAGCGTCCCGAAGGTCCCCCCGTGGTGTCCCCAGGGTGTCTCCAGGGTGTCCCCAATGTGTCCCTGCAGTGTCCCTATGGTGTCCCCAGTGTCCCTGGGGTGTCCCCAGAGTGTCCCCAAGGTCCCCCCGCACTGTTCCCAGAGTTCTCCCGCAGTGTCCCCAGGGTGTCTCCAGGGTGTCCCTGCAGTGTCCCTGCGGTGTCCCCAGTGTCCCCGAGGCGTCCCCTGGGTGTCCCCAGGGTCCCCCCGCGGTGTCCCCAGGGTGTCCCCGCAGTGTCCCTGCGGTGTCCCCAGATTGTCCCCAGTGTCCCCAAAGTCCCCCCGCGGTGTCTCCAGGGTGTCCCCAATGTGTCTCTGCAGTGTCCCTGTAGTGTCCCCAGTGTCCCTGGGGTGTCCCCGCAGTGTCCCCAAGGTCCCCCCGTGGTGTCCCCAGGGTGTCTCCAGGGTGTCCCCAATGTGTCCTTGCAGTGTCCCTGCGGTGTCCCCAGTGTCCCCGGGGTGTCCCCAGAGTGTCCCCAAGGTCCCCCCGTGGTGTCCCCAGAGTTCTCCCGCAGTGTCCCCAGGGTGTCCCCAGGGTGTCCCTGCAGTGTCCCTGCGGTGTCCCCAGTGTCCCCGAGGCGTCCCCTGGGTGTCCCCAGGGTGTCCCCGCAGTGTCCCTGCGGTGTCCCCAGATTGTCCCCAATGTCCCCAAAGTCCCCCTGCGGTGTCCCTGCAGTGTCTCCAGGGTGTCCCCAATGTGTCCCCGCAGTGTCCCTGCGCTGTCCCCAGTGTCCCCGGGGTGTCCCCAGAGTGTCCCCAAGGTCCCCCCGTGGTGTCCCCAGGGTGTCTCCAGGGTGTCCCCAATGTGTCCCTGCAGTGTCCCTGCGGTGTCCCCAGAGTGTCCCCAAGGTCCCCCTGCGGTGTCCCCAAGGTCCCCCTGCGGTGTCCCCAGCGTGTCCCCGCAGTGTCCCTGTGGTGTCCCCAGGGTTCTCCTGCGGTGTCCCCAGGGCTCCCCCGCGGTGTCCCCAGTGTCCCCGCACGGTGTCCCCAGGGTGTCCCCAAGGTGTCCCCAAGGTGTCCCCACGGTCCCCCCGGGGAGTCCCCACGGTCCCCCCGCTCCCCCCGGGTCGGTGTCCCCAGGGTGTCCCCAGGGTGTCTCCAGGGTGCCCCAATGCGTCCCTGCAGTGTCCCTGCGGTGTCCCCAGTGTCCCTGGGGTGTCCCCAGAGTGTCCCCGCAGTGTCCCCACAGTGTCCCCAGTGTCCCCCCAGTGTCCCTGTGGTGTCTCCAGGGTGTCCCCAGCATGTCTCCAGGGTGTCCCCAGGGTGTCCCCGCAGTGTCCCCGCGGTCCCGCCGGTCCCCCTGCGGTGTCCCCAGGGTGTCCCCACGGTCTCCCCAGGGTGTCCCCGCAGTGTCCCCAGTTTCCCCCCAGTGTCCCTGTGGTGTCTCCAGGGTGTCCCCAGCATGTCTCCAGGGTGTCCCCAGGGTGTCCCCGCAGTGTCCCCCCAGTGTCCCTGTGGTGTCTCCAGGGTGTCCCCAGCCTGTCTCCAGGGTGTCCCCGCAGTGTCCCCCGCGGTCCCTCCGGTCCCCCCGCGGGGTCCCCAGGGTGTCCCCACGGTCCCCCCGGGGTGTCCCCAGGGTCCCCCCGCGGTGTCCCCGCAGTGCCCCCGGTGTCCCCCCGCTCACCGGACAGGCCGGGCACAGTGACCAGCTCCTCCTGCCGGATCTCCTTGAGCTGCAGGATCTTCTCCAGGGCCTGCGGGATCTTGGGGCCTCCGGAAGGGTCGTCCAGCTGCGGCGGGAGGGAGGGAGGGCCCAGGCGTCCGGGAGGGCCCAGGACCCCCCATGGGGACCCCCCACAGGGGCCCAGGCGTCCGGGAGGGGCCGGGACCCCCCCATGGGGACCCCCCACAGGGGCCCAGGCGTCCGGGAGGGCCCAGGACCCTCCATAGGGACCCCCCTACAGGGGCCCAGGCGTCCGGGAGGGCCCAGGACCCCCCATGGGGACCCCCCCACAGGGGCCCAGGCGTCCGGGAGGGCCCGGGACCCTCCATAGGGACCCCCCCACAGGGGCCCAGGCGTCCGGGAGGGCCCAGGCGTCCGGGAGGGCCCAGGACCCTCCATGGGGACCCCCCACAGGGGCCCAGGCGTCCGGGAGGGCCCAGGCGTCCGGGAGGGGCCGGGACCCCCCATGGGGACCCCCCACAGGGGCCCAGGCGTCCGGGAGGGCCCGGGCATCCGGGTGCCCCCAAACCCCCTCCATGGGGACCCCCACCCTCTGCTACAGGGGGCCCAGGCGTCCGGGTGCCCCCAGGGCCCTCCATGGGGACCCCCCCCCCGCCCTCTGCTTTGGGGGGCCCAGGCGTCCGGGTGCCCCCAAACCCCCTCCATGGGACCCCCCCCCACCCCGCTACAGGGGGCCCAGGCGTCCGGGTGCCCCCCAACCCCCTCCGTGGGGAACCCCCCCCACCGCAGGGGGCCCAGACGTCCGGGTGCCCCCAAACCCCTCCCTAGGGACCCACCCCCCCCTGCAGAGGGCCCAGGCGTCCGGGTGCCCCCAACCCGCCCCAAAGGGGCCCAGGTGTCCGGGTCCCCTCTCCCCCCCCCCCAAAAGGGGCCCAGGCGTCCGGGCCCCCCTCCCCCCCACACTCACCTCTCTGCCCTCCTCCCCGGGGGGGCGGGGGCAGCCCGCGGGGGCGGGGGGCACCCATGGGCAGGCCGGGGAGGGCACCCATGGGCCCAGCACCTGCGGGGCCGGAGGGGCCGCTGAGCCGGGGCCGGGGCCACCGGAGCCGCCGGGGACGGGGGACAACGGGGACCCCCGTGGGGACAACCCGGGAACCCCATGGGGACAACCCGGGAACCCCAGGGACCCCCGTGGGGACAACCCGGGAACCCCTTGGGGACAACCCGGGAACCCCATGGGGACAACCCGGGAACCCCAGGGACCCCCGTGGGGACAACCCGGGACCCCCTTGGGGAGAACCAGGACCCCCGTGGGGACAACGGGGACACCCGTGGGGACAACCCGGGACCCACAGGGACCCCCTTGGGGACAACCCGGGACCCCTTGGGGACAACCCGGGACCCCTGTGGGGACAACCCGGGAACCCCATGGGGAGAACCAGGACCCCCGTGGGGACAACGGGGACACCCGTGGGGACAACCCGGGGACCCCGTGGGGACAACCCGGGACCCACAGGGACCCCCTTGGGGACAACCCGGGAACCCCTTGGGGACATCCGGGACCCCCCTGGGGACAATCTGGGACCCACAGGGACCCCCTTGGGGACAACCCGGGAACCCCTCCCAGGGACCCCCATGGGGACAACCCAGGACCTCCATGGGGACAACCCGGGACCCCTGTGGGGACAACCTGGGAACCCCTTGGGGACAACCGGGACCCCCCTGGGGACAATCCGGGACCCACAGGGACCCCCCTGGGGACAACCCAGGACCCCTAGGGACCCCCCTGGGGACAATCCTGGAC
>NW_028289962.1:0-69541 GCF_059628265.1 Tinamus guttatus
CCATTTCCAGGCTGTTTGGGGTCAATTTCTGGGATGTTTCGGCTCCATTTTAGGGCTGTTTCGGCTCTGTTTTAGGACTGTTTCGGCTCCTCTTCTGGAATGTTTCGACTCCGTTTTACAGCTGTTTTGGCTCTGTTTTAGGGCTGTTTTGGCTCCATTTTAGGGCTGTTTTGGCTCCTTTTCTGGGGTATTTCGGCTCCATTTTAGAGCTGTTTTGGCTCCTTTTCCAGGATATCTTGGTTTCGCTCCTGGCAACTCTCAGCACCATTTCGGGGACGTTTCTGCTCTGTTTTGGGGGTATTTTGGCTCAATTTCCAGGCTGTTTGGGGTCAATTTCTGGGATGTTTCGGCTCCTTTTCTGGGATGTTTTGGCTCAGTTTTAGGGCTGTTTCAGCTCCTTTTCCAGGATATTTTGGTTTCGCTCCTGGCAGCTCTCAGCACCATTTCGGGGACATTTCTGCTATTTTGGGGGTATTTTGGCCCCATTTCCGGACGTTTCAGCTCCATTTCGGGCCATTTCCCCCCATTTGGGGCTCTCCGGGTCCCTCCGGCTCCTTTCCGTGACTCTCCGGGTCATCTTCTCGGTGCTGCTGCGCGACCTGTTCCAGCGCTCGGACCCGCAGCGCTTCGGGGACCTCTTCAACACCCTCTTCACCCTCTTCCAGCTCTTCACCCTCGACGACTGGTCCCTCATCTACCAGCAGAGCGCCCGGGTCGGTGAGCGCGGGGACACGCGGCGGCACCAGGACAACATGGGGTGACATGGGATGGCACCGGGATGGCACCGGGACACCCTGGGAATGACACTGGGACACCCCAGGATGGCCCCGGGACAGCAGCTCCCGCTGACGCTGCCTTCCTCGCCACAGGTTACTCCTACATCATCATCTTCCTCATGGTCTACATCCTCATCCAGTACTTCACCTTCCTGAAGTGAGTGGGGTTGGCGATAGGGATGGGAATCGGGATGGGGACAGGGATGGGGATGAGGATGGGGATGAGGATGGGATGGGGATGAGGATGGGGGGTGGGAAATGAGTTAGGGATGGGGATGGGAATGAGGATGGGAATGGGAATTGAGTTAGGGATGGGGATGAGGATGGGGACAGGGATGGGGATGAGGATGGAATCGGGATGAGGATGAGGATGGGATGGGTATGAGGATGGAATCGGGATGAGGATGAGGATGAGGATGGGATGGAGATAGGGACAGGGATGGGGATGAGGACGGGATGGGGATGAGGATGGGATGGGGATGAGGATGGGGTAGGGATGAGGATGGGGTAGGGATGGGGACAGGGATGGGGATGAGGATGGGATGGGGATGAGGATGGGATGGGGATGAGGATGGGGTAGGGATGAGGATGGGGTAGGGATGGGGACAGGGATAGGGATGGGAACAGGGATGGGGATGAGGATGGGATGGGGATGAGGATGGGATGAGGATGGGGTAGGGATGGGGACAGGGATAGGGATGGGGACAGGGATGGGGATGAGGATGGGGTGGGGATGAGGATGGGATGGGGATGAGGATGGGGTAGGGATGAGGAGGGGTAGGGATGGGGACAGGGATAGGGATGGGGACAGGGATGGAGATGGGGACAGGGATGAGATGGGGACAGGGATGGGATGGGGACAGGGATGGGATGGGGACAGGGGTGTCACCTCCCGTGTCCCCCCCGCAGCCTCGTCATCGCCGTCCTCATCGACAACTTCCAGGTGTCGCTGCTGAAGGAGCGGGAGGAGAAGAAGCAGCTGGTGAGTCCCGGGGCCAGGGATGCCCGGACGCCTGGGCCCCTTTGGGACACTGCAGGACAGGGGGGACACGGGGACCCCCCCCCCCATAGCTGCGTCCCCCCTCGCTGTCCCCAGGAGAAGCAGCGGCTGCAGGAGCGCAGCGTGGAGAGGCTGGCGGCGGCGGTGGCCGCGGCGATGGCAGCGGGTGACAGCGCCGGTGAGACCCCCCCCTCCCCGGGGAAGGGACAGCGCTGGGGACAGGGTGACACTGACACCCAGGGCCACCCCCCGCAGCCGCCTCCGTGGCGGAGCAGGAGGCCTCGGAGGGCGCCGAGAGGTGAGAGGCGGGAAGCGGGGGGGGGACACACGGGGACAACGCGGGGACCTTGTCCCCCGCGATGTCCCCGCGCTGTCCCCAGGGAGCGGCAGCTGCTGGGCGCCTACAAGCGCCTCCTGGTGGCCATGGAGCACCACAAGGAGCAGTTCTGCTCCCGCGCCGACACCGCCGACCGCATCGTCGACGCCTTCTTCGAGGTGCGGAGCCACCGCGGGGCGTCCCCGGTGCCACCCCCGGTGCCACTCGGGTCCCTCCATCCCCTTCCGCTCTCCGCAGGCCCCGGAGCAGGAGCTGGCCCGGGCTTAGCGGAACTTCCCCCCATTCCCATTAAAGTGATGCCGGAGGAGGCGGCTGCGAGGGCTTGATTGGGATGGGGGGGGGCTCGGACGCCTGGGCCCCTTGGCGGGGAGCAGGAGCCCAAGGGGCTGGAGCGACTCTGGGAGGGGGTGGAGGGGAAGGGAGAGCGCCCGGACGCCTGGGCCCTCGCGGTGCTGGGATGTATTGGGGGGAAGGAGGAGCCCCCCGGACGCCTGGGCCCCCGCGGGTGGGAATGGTGGGAAAAGGGGCCCAGGCGTCCGGGCCTCCTGCAGTCGCTTTGATCCAAGGGTTGGGGGACATGGGACAGCGGCCACCCCCCGCCACGGCCACTCCCCTGCCAGGAATGGGGAGGGGAGGGACAGGTGCAACCCGCAGGGGGCCCAGGCGTCCGGGCTGCCCCCCTTTCCCCCCCCGATCCCGGGAGAGCCGCGGGGCGGCGCTGGGGGGAGCCGAGCCCAGAATAGCCGGGGGGAAACCGGAGCCGGGATGGGAGCAGGTGCCGGGAGTGGGAAGGGGGGGCGGGAAATGGAGTGCGGAGCCGGAGCGGGTGGGGGGCCCAGGCGTCCGTCCCGCCCCCCATCCATCCCTCCATCCCTCCTTCCATCCCTCCATCCATCCGTCCATCCCTCCATCCGTCTGTCCATCTGTCCATCCCTCTCTCCATCCATCCATCCATCCCAAACCGCCTCAAGGGCCCAGGCGTCCTGGCCCAGCGCCATGGGGGGGGTCCCCACCCCCTTCCTCCCTCCATGGCCTTTGGGAGCAGGAATCTGATCCGTGTCCGTGTCCCACCCCCCGTTCCCCCCCCCGCCGCCACCACCCGTCCCTATATGAGCCGTGGGGCCGGGGGGTCACGTGGCGGCCGGCAGCCGGACGGACGCGGGGACGGACACGGGGACGGACGCACCGAGGCCATGAGCGCCCTCGAGAGCCCCTCGGCCCTGGGGCCGCCCTATGTCACCGAGGGCTACATGGCCCAGGAGGAGGACTGGGACCGCGACCTGCTGCTCGACCCGGCCTGGGAGAAGCAGCAGCGCAAGGTGACAACGGGGGGGGACACGGGGATGGTAGCGGTGGGGGGGACCAAGCCAGGAAACCGCCCCCCTCTCCAATGCCATCGATTCCCAAACGGGAGCATCCGAAGTTGCCGGGCATGGGGGGGACACGCGTGTTTGCCCCCACTGAGCCGGATCCCGCTGAGCCGCCCCGGATGCCTGGGCCCCTCCTGGCTCCAGATTTTGGGGGGAAATCCCAGGGTTTCCCAGCCCTGCTGCATCCCGGACACCTGGGCCCCTCCTGCCTCCAGGTTTGGTGGGGGGGGGAATCCCAGGGTTTCCCAATCCTGCTGCCTCCCGGATGCCTGGGCCCCTTGTGTTGGGGGGGGGGGCAAGTGGGGCTACCCCCTATAGCAGCCACCCAAGAAGGGGCCCAGGCATTTGCCCCCCCCCCGCCCCAATGGGGCCAAGGAGGGCCCAGGCGTCCGGGTGTCGCGTTGCGCTGGCCGGGCGCCGCGGTGCCCCCGGGGCCGCGGCTCTCCCGCAATCCGACGACGCGGCGAAATTGCAGGATCCCCCCCTAAAAATAGCGGCGGGGCCGGCCCCTTGGGGGGGGGAAATGGGGCTGGCGCCACCCCGGGGTATTTTTAGAGGAGGCGGCGAGCGGGCCCGGACGCCTGGGCCCCTCCGGGGCTGCTTGTGTGAATGGGTCAACAAGCGACGCCTGTTTCTCCCGTGCGTGTGTGCAGGGAGGGCACCAGCTTGCACGTGTGTGCACAGGGTTGTCATACACTAAACACGTGTGTGCACGGGGTCGTCATACACTGAACACGTGTGTGCACGGGGACATCCGACATTTGCACATGTGTGCACAGAGTCATCATATGTCTGCGGACATGCGCACAGGGTCATCATATGTTTGCACATACGTGTGCGCAGGGATGTTGTGGGTTTGCACACGCATGCCCAGGGTCAATATATGTTTGCACACACTTGCACAGGGACATTGTGGGTTTGCACACATGGGCACGGGGACGTTGCAGATTTGCACATGCATGCACAGGGTCATCATTACACATGTGTGCCACGGTCATCATATGTTTGCACACACATGCACAGGAATATTGTGCATTTGCACACGTGCACAGGGTCAATATATGTTTGCACACAGGTGCCCAGGGACGTTGCAGATTTGCACGTGCATGCACAGGGCTGCTGTGCATTTGCACACACGTGCACAGGGTCATCATATATTTGCACATAATCTGCTCAGGGATGTTGTGGATTTGCACACACATGCACAGGGTCATCATATGTTTGCACACGCGTGCACAGGGACATTGTACATTTGCACACACACGCACAGGGTCATCATATATTTGCGTATAGATGTACTCAGGGATGTTGTGGGTTTGCACACACGTGCACAGGGTCAATATATGTTTGCACACACGTTCCCAGGGACTTTGCAGATTTACACATGTGTGCACAGGGACATTATATGTTTGCATGTGCGTGTGCTCAGGGACATTGTGGGTTTGCACACACATGCCCAGGGATGTTGCAGATTTGCACACATGTACACAGGGCTGCTATGCATTTGCACACGCGTGCACAGGGACATTCTATGTTTGCACACGCGTGTGCCCGCTGCCACGTCCCCCCCGTGTCCCCGCAGACCTTCACGGCCTGGTGCAACTCGCACCTGCGCAAGGCCGGCACGCAGATCGAGAACATCGAGGAGGATTTCCGCAACGGCCTCAAGCTCATGCTGCTGCTCGAGGTCATCTCTGGTGAGCGGTGCGTCCCGGCGCGTCCCCCTCCGTGTCACCATGTCCCCACTGTGTCACCGCGTCCCCGTGCCCGCAGGCGAGCGACTGCCCAAGCCGGACAAGGGCAAGATGCGCTTCCACAAGATCGCCAACGTCAACAAGGCGCTGGACTTCATCGCCAGCAAAGGGGTGAAGCTGGTGTCCATCGGGGCCGAGGGTAGGGCCACCGCGGGCACGCGGGGACCGTGGGGGGTCCAAGTGTCCCCCTGCGCCCGCCCGACGCGGCGCTCGCTGTCCCCGACGCAGAGATCGTGGACGGGAACCTCAAGATGACGCTGGGGATGATCTGGACCATCATCCTGCGCTTCGCCATCCAGGACATCTCCGTGGAGGGTGAGGAGGGACACGCGCCCCGTGGCCACTGCCCCATGGTCCTGCTGGTGGCCTGTGTCCCGACTCTGTCCCTCTGTGCTGTGTCCCACGTCCCACATCCTTCCCCATAGCCTTCCTTGTGCCCAATGTCCCTTGTCCAGTGTCCCATGTCCTTCCCCGTGTTCCTTGTCCAGTATCCCATGTCCCACATCTTCCCCATATCCTTCCTTATATCCCATGTGCTTCCCCATGTCCCTTGCCCAGTGTCCCATGTTCCACATCCTTTCCTGTATCCCTTGTCATGTCCCATATCTTTCCTGCATCCTTCCTTGTATCCTGTGTCCTTCTCCATGTCCCTTGTGCAGTGTCCCATGTCCCACACCCTTCCCCGTGTCCCTTATGTCCCATATCCTTGCTTGTATCCCATGTCCTTCCCCGTGTCCCTTGTCCAATGTCCCATGTCCCACATCTTCCCCATAGCCTTCCTTGCATCCCGTGTCCCATGTCCCTTGTCCCATGTCCCACACCCTTCCCCGTGTCCCATGTCCCCCCCAGGACCCCCCTGACCCCACCATGTCCCCTCCCATAGAGACCTCGGCCAAGGAGGGGCTGCTGCTCTGGTGCCAGCGCAAGACGGCTCCGTATCGCAACGTCAACGTGCAGAACTTCCACACCAGGTGGGGACACGGGGACACCGTGGGGACACGGGGACATTGAGGGGACACAGGAACACCATGGGAGACACCATGGGGACAGGGGGACACCGGAGGGGGACATGGGGACACCAGGAGGGACCCGAGGACATCATGGGGGACCCGGGGACACCATGGGGGATACAGGGACACCATGGGGACACCGGGGAGGACATGGGGACACCAGGGGGGGACATGGGGACACGGAGGGGGACACGGGGACACCGGGGGGGACACCATGGGAGACACAGGGACACCATGGGGGACACCGGGGGGGACATGGGGACACTAAGGGGACATGGGGACACCATGGGGGACACCATGGGGACACCGAGGGGACCCAGGGACATCATGGGGGACACGGGGACACTGTGGGGACATGAGGACACCATGGG
This sequence comes from Tinamus guttatus, assembly GCF_059628265.1. Classification (NCBI taxonomy): domain Eukaryota; kingdom Metazoa; phylum Chordata; class Aves; order Tinamiformes; family Tinamidae; genus Tinamus; species Tinamus guttatus. Next base: position 6,619 of record NW_028289962.1, read on the forward strand.
GGACACTGAGGGGACACAGGGACACTGGGGGGGACACGGGGACACCATGGGGGACACTGAGGGGACACGAGGACACCGGAGGGGACACCGAGGGGACACGGGGACACCAAGGGGACACAGGGACACCGTGGGGACACGGGGACACCGGGGGGGACACCATGGGGACATGGGGACACCGAGGGGACCCGGGGACATCATGGGGGACATGGGGACACCGTGGGGACACCATGGGGGACACGGAGGGGACACAGAGACACTGCGGGGGACACGGGGACACCGGGAGGACACGGGGACACCATGGGGACACAGGGACACTGTGGGGACACGGGGACATCATGGGGGACACGGGGGGAGACACAGGGACACCATGGGGCCATGGGGACACCATGGGGGACATGGGGACACCATGGGGACACGGGGACACCATGGGGGACACCGAGGGGACACGGGGACACCATGGGGGACACCATGGGGACACCGGGGGGGACATGGGGACACCGAGGGGACACGGGGACACCATGGGGACACCGGGGGGGACCCGGGCACCTCGCGACGTGTCCCCCCCGCAGCTGGAAGGACGGCCTGGCCCTCTGCGCCCTCATCCACCGCCACCGCCCCGACCTCATCGACTACGCGAAGCTCCGCAAGGTACCGGCACAGCCGGAGGATCCGGAAGGATCCAGGAGGATCCGGGGGGGGTCTCCGGACCACCCTGACCCCTCCCGCATCCCCAGGACGATCCCATCGGGAACCTCAACACGGCCTTCGAGGTGGCCGAGAAGTACCTGGACATCCCCAAGATGTTGGATGCCGAAGGTGCGGGCGGCGGGATGCAGCTCGCTCCGGGATGCCCGGACGCCGGGGCCCTTTCCCACCCTCTCTTCCCGCCCTAGACATTGTGAACACCCCCAAGCCGGATGAGAAGGCCATCATGACCTATGTGTCCTGCTTCTACCACGCGTTCGCCGGTGCCGAGCAGGTGACACCGGCGGGACGGGCATGGGGACACCGGGATGGGCATGGGAACACACAGATGGGCATGGGGACACCTGGACAAGCATGGGGACAAATAAATGGGCATGGGGACACCCAGATGGGTATGGGAATCCCCAGATGGGCATGGGGACACACAGATGGGCATGGGGACACAAAGATGGGCATGGGGACACACCGATGGGCATGGGGACACCTGGATGGGCATGGGGAATGACCAAATGGGCATGGGGACACACAGATGGGCATGGGGACACAAGGATTGGAATGGGGACACCTGGACGGGCATAGGGACACACAGACGGGCATGGGGACACAAAGATGGGCATGGGGACACCTGGACGGGCATGGGGACACACAGATGGGCATGGGGACACAAGGATGGGAATGGGGAAACCTGGATGGGCATGGGGACATACGGATGGGCATGGGGACACACAGACGGGCATGGGGACACACAGATGGGCATGGGGACACAGAGATGGGCACAGGGACACATGGATGAGCATGGGGACACATAGACAGGCATGGGGACACATGGCTGGGCATGGGGACACGTGGATGGGCATAGGGACACACAGACGGGCATGGGGATGCCCAGACGGGCATGGGGACACACAGACAGGCATGGGGACGCCCAGTCGGGCATGGGGACACCTGGACGGGCATGGGGACAAATGGACGGGCATGGGGACACCTGGATGGGCATGGGGATGCCCAGATGGGCATGGGGACACACAGACAGGCATGGGGACAACTGGATGGGCATGGGGATGCCCAGGTGGGCATGGGGACGCACAGATGGGCATGGGGACGGAAGGATGGGCATGGGGACACCTGGATGGGCATAGGGACACACAGACAGGCATGGGGACACACAGACGGGCATGGGGACACATGGCTGGCCATGCGGACACTTGGACGAGCATGGGGACACATAGACGGGCATGGGGACACCCAGACAGGCATGGGGACACCCAGATGAGCATGGGGCCACCTAGGCAGGCATGGGGACACCCGGACGAGCATGGGGACACCTGGACGGGCATGGGGACACACAGACGGGCATGGGGACACACAGATGGGCATGGGGACACTTGGACAAGCATGGGGACATATAGACAGGCATGGGGACACATGGCTGGGCATGGGGACACCTAGACAGGCATGGGGACACCCAGTCGGGCATGGGGACACCTGGACGGGCATGGGGATGCCCAGATGGGCATGGGGACACCTAGACAGGCATGGGGACACCCAGTCGGGCATGGGGACACCCGGACGAGCATGGGGACACCTGGACGGGCATGGGGACACACAGATGGGTATGGGGACAAACCGATGGGCATGGGGACACACAGATGGGCATGGGGATGCCCGGACGGGCATGGAGACACATGGATGGGCATGGGGACACAAGGATGGGCATGGGGACACCCAGAGGGGAATGGGGACACATGGATGGGTATGGGGACATACAGACGGGCACGGGGACACCTGGACGGGCATGGGGACACACAGACAGGCATGGGGATGCCCAGATGGGCATGGGGACACCTGGATGGGCATGGGGATGCCCAGATGGGCATGGGGACGCACAGATGGGCATGGGGACACCTGGACGGGCATAGGGACACACAGACGGGCATGGGGACGGGGACACACCGATGGGCATGGGGTGCCCAGATGGGCATGGGGACGCACAGATGGGCATGGGGACACCCCGATGGGCATGGGGACACATGGATGGGCATGGGGACACACAGACGGGCACGGGGACACCTGGACGGGCATGGGGACACACAGACAGGCATGGGGACACATGGCTGGGCATGAGGACACTCGGACGAGCATGGGGACACATAGACGGGCATGGGGACACATGGCTGGGCATGAGGACACCTGGATGGGCATAGGGAAACACAGATGGGTATGGAGATGCCCAGACGGGCATGGGGACACCTAGACAGGCATGGGGACACCCAGTCGGGCATGCGGACACCTGGACGGGCATGGGGATGCCCAGATGGGCATGGGGACACATGGATGGGCATGGGGACACCTGGACGGGCATAGGGACACACAGACGGGCATCTGGATGCCCAGACGGGCATGGGGACACCTGGACGGGCACGGGGACACACAGATGGGCATGGGGACGCACAGATGGGCATGGGGACACACAGACGGGCATGGGGATGCCCAGACGGACATGGGGACACCCAGACAGGCATGGGGACACCCAGATGAGCATGGGGACATCTAGACAGGCATGGGGACACAAGGATGGGCATGGGGACACCTGGATGGGCATGGGGACACATGGATGGGCATGGGTACATACAGACGGGCACAGGGACACCTGGACGGGCATGGGGACACACAGGGAGGCATGGGGATGCCCAGATGGGCATGGGGACACTCGGACGAGCATGGGGACATAGACGGGCATGGGGACACATGGCTGGGCATGCGGACACCTGGATGGGCATAGGGACACACAGATGGGCATGGTGACACCTAGACAGGCATGGGGACACCCAGTCGGGCATGGGGACAGCCAGTCGGGCATGGGGACACCCGTACGAGCACGGGGACACCTGGACGGGCATGGGTACACACAGATGGGTATGGGGACACATGGCTGGGCATGGGGACACTCGGACGAGCATGGGGATACCTATACGGGCATGGGGACACCTAGATGGGCATGGGGACACCCGGACAGGCATGGGGATGCCCAGAAGGGCATGGGGACACCTGGACGATCATGGGGACATACAGACGGGCATGGGGACACCTGGACAGGCATGGGGACACTCGAATGGGCATGGAGACACATAGACGGGTATGGGGTGCCCAGGGACACACAGATTGGTATAGGGACACCTGCACAGGCATGGGGACACCCGGAAGGGCATAGGGACACCTGGATGGGCACGGGGACATACAGATGGGCATGGGGACACATGGATGGGCATGGGGATGCCCAGATGGGCATGGGGACACCCGGACAGGCATGGGGATGCCCAGATTGGCATGGGGACACGCGGACGTCCATCCCTGTGCCCACCTTGACGGCATCTCCAACCTCCCAGGCCGAGACGGCCGCCAACCGCATCTGCAAAGTCCTGGCCGTGAACCAGGAGAACGAGAAGCTCATGGAGGAGTACGAGAAGCTGGCGAGCGAGGTGGGTCCCCGGACGCCCGGGCCCCTCGTCCCGGCGCCGCTTCCCGCCCCGTAACCCCCGGCGCCTCCGCAGCTCCTGGAGTGGATCCGCCGCACGGTGCCCTGGCTGGAGAACCGGGCGCCCGAGAGCAGCATGGGGGCCATGCAGCGCAAGCTGGAGGATTTCCGCGACTACCGGCGCGTGCACAAGCCGCCGCGCGTGCAGGAGAAGTGCCAGCTGGAGATCAACTTCAACACGCTGCAGACCAAGCTGCGCCTCAGCAACCGCCCCGCGTTCATGCCGTCCGAGGGGAAGATGGTGTCGGTGAGTGCTGGTGGCACCCGCGGGGACGTTGGGGACAGCGGTGGCCTCACGGCGTTGTCCCCGTCGGCGCCAGGACATCGCCAACGCCTGGAAGGGGCTGGAGCAGGTGGAGAGGGGCTACGAGGAGTGGCTGCTCACCGAGATCCGGCGCCTGCAGCGCCTCGACCACCTGGCCGAGAAGTTCAAGCACAAGGCGACGCTGCACGAGAACTGGACGCGGGGTGAGCGCGGGGACGGCCCCGTGGTGGCCCTGTGACCCGGTCCCCGTCCGTGTCCCTCCGAGGTGTCACGATGGCCTCAGCACCTTCAGGAGGTCCTCAGTGCTCCCAAACACCCTTGGGAGGTCCTCACTGTCCCATAGGGCCCCCCATGAGGTGCTGCCACCCCCAGGAGGTCTTGGGCACCCATTAGGATCCCCATGATCCCACATTAAGGTCCTGCCACCTCCTGTCCTGCCCCATGGACCCTCCCAAGGTCCCTACCACCCCCCAGGACCTCCACAATGTCCTGCCAACCCCATGGTGCCCCCATGAAGTCCCCAGCAGCCCCAGGACTCCTGCAAGCTCCTGCCACCCCCTGGGACCCTCCCGAGGTCCTGTCACCCGTCATGTCACCCCCGTGTCACCCCCGCAGGCAAAGAGGAGCAGCTCTCGCTACGGGACTACGAGTCGGCGTCGCTCACGGAGCTGCGGGCGCTGCTGCGGCGCCACGAGGCCTTCGAGAGCGACCTGGCCGCCCACCAGGACCGCGTGGAGCAGATCGCCGCCATCGCCCAGGAGCTCAAGTAGGGCACCCGGCGAGGGGGCCCCGGCGTCCGGGTCCCGCCAGCGATGGGGCCCCGGCGTCCGGGCCGCCCTGACGCCCTCGTCCCCGTCCCGCAGCGAGCTGGACTACCACGACGCGGCCTCGGTGAACGCGCGCTGCCAGGCCATCTGCGACCAGTGGGACACGCTGGGGACCCTCACGCAGAAGCGCCGCGACGGCCTGGAGGTCTGCAGGGACGGGGACCGGGGCCGCCGGCGCCACGGCGTCACCGTCCCCGCGGCGTCACCGTCCCCGCCGTGTCCCGCAGCGCACCGAGAAGCTGCTGGAGACCATCGACCAGCTCTACCTGGAGTTCGCCAAGCGCGCGGCCCCCTTCAACAACTGGATGGACGGGGCCGTGGAGGACCTGCAGGACATGTTCATCGTGCACAGCATCGAGGAGATCCAGGTCTGCTCCTTGCAAGGCTGGGGAGGGGGGCGGCCCCGGACGCCTGGGCCCGCCGGGCTCACCCCCGTCCCGTCCCCGCAGAGCCTCATCACGGCCCACGAGCAGTTCAAGGCGACGTTGCCGGAGGCCGACCGGGAGCGCATGGCCATCGTGGGCATCCACGGGGAGATCCAGAAGATCGCGCAGACCTACGGCATCAAGCTGAGCGGCGGCAACCCCTACACGGCCCTCACGCACCTGGACATCGCCACCAAATGGGATTCGGTGAGATGGGGACGCCGCCGGCCGCGTGGGGACGGCGGCGGACACCAACGTGGCACTTAAGCCCCTTGGTCCCATTGCAGGTGAAGCACCTGGTGCCCCATCGCGACCAGACGCTGCAGGAGGAGCTGGCCCGGCAGCAGAGCAACGAGCGGCTCCGGCGCCAGTTTGCCGCCCAGGCCAACATCATCGGCCCCTGGATCCAGACCAAGATGGAGGTGGGACGCTCTTCCTCGTGCCGGCGGGGAGGACGCCCGGACGCCTGGGCCCCTCTGACGCGTTCCCCCCTCCATGGCGGCGGCAGGAGCTCGGCCGCGTCTCGGTGGACGCCAGCGGCTCCTTGGAGGAGCAGATGAGCCGCCTCAAGCAGCACGAGCACAACATCATCAACTACAAGACCAACATCGACAAGCTGGAGGGCGACCACCAGCTCATCCAGGAGGCCCTGGTCTTTGACAACCGGCACACCAACTACACCATGGAGGTGGGCGCCGGGGGGCACCGGGAGGCTTTTTGTAGGGTCGGCGGAGCCCCAGGGGGGTTGTCCTGGCTCTGATGGTCCCCCCGTTTTGCCCACAGCACATCCGCGTGGGCTGGGAGCAGCTGCTGACCACGGTGGCCCGGACCATCAACGAGGTGGAGAACCAGATCCTGACGCGCGACGCCAAGGGCATCAGCCAGGAGCAGATGAACGAGTTCCGGGCCTCCTTCAACCACTTCGACCGGGTGGGGATGGCGGAAGGGGGACACAAGGACGTGGGACGGGGGCCGTGGGACCCCTTGGTGACCCCCTGTTCTCGCCTCCTGCAGAAGAGGAACGGCATGATGGACCCCGATGACTTCCGCGCCTGCCTCATCTCCATGGGCTACGACCTGGTGAGACCCTCTCGCATGAGGACAACCACAATGTGGGGACAACCCCGGCACAGGGACAATCCCAATGTGGGAACAACCCCGGAGTCCCCAACACTGCTGATCGCCCCCTTTTGCACCCGTTCAGGGCGAGGTGGAGTTTGCCCGCATCATGATGATGGTGGACCCCAACAACACCGGCGTCGTCACCTTCCAGGCCTTCATCGACTTCATGACCCGCGAGGCGGCCGAGACCGACACGGCCGAGCAGGTCATGGCCTCCTTCAAGATCCTGGCTGGGGACAAGGTGAGTTGGGGACACCGACCGGGCCACGTCCCCGTGTCCCCGCGCGCTGCCCCGTCACGCCGCGTCCCTTGCAGAACTACATCACGGTGGAGGAGCTGCGGCGGGAGCTGCCGGCCGAGCAGGCCGAGTACTGCATCAGCCGCATGGTGCAGTACACGGGGGCCGACGCCGTGCCCGGTGCCCTCGATTACGTCTCCTTCTCCAACGCTCTCTACGGCGAGAGCGACCTCTGAGGCCGCCCCGCACCGGCGCCGCCCGACCCGGGGCGACCCGCTCCGCGCCGCCGCGATCCGTGCCGGGATTTGCGGCGCGCTCAATAAAGCCGCTCCCGCAGCGCCGGGCTCCGCGGTGTTCGCCGGAGGGGCGGGGCCTGGTGGGGGAGGGGGCGTGGTCTGGCACTGGGGAAGGGCGGGGGATGCAAATAAGACATCTACAGAACCGAAAGGGATGCCGGGAAGTGCAATCGGCGGGAGAACGGCGCCGTTCGGGCCGGTATCGGGGAGCGGAGCCCGGTGTCGTGGCGGGGGGATCGGTGAGGAGCGGAACCAGGGGTGACAACCGGGGACAGCAGTCGCGGGGCGGCGGTGGCCGTGTCCTAGGTGCGAGTGGGGCGCGGGGAGGTGGCGCGGGGCCCGAACATTGGCATCGCTTCTCGGCCTTTTGGCTAAGATCAAGTGTAGTATCTGTTCTTATCAGTTTAATATCTGATACGTCCTCGATGAGAGGACTTTATATTAAACGGATTTTTGGGCCTGGGAGTTGGATCCGGAGCTTGCTCCCTCCGCTCCGCGCATCGTCCCGGTATTGCAGTACCTCCGGGAACGGTGCCCTCCCCCGGGAGGAATCTTCAACGGTCAAAAACAGATGGAATTGCGGGATATTCTGGAAATCCTCTCCTGGGAATCCCGTTGAAGGAGGGTTTTCCTGTTCGCGCCCCGCACGGAGCCCAGCGCGGACTGCGAGCACTCCGGGCCGGTCCCGCCCCGCTCCGGGCGCTGCCGCTGTCGCCGGTGTCTCCCGGCTCCGAGGCGGCAGCGGGAGGAGCCGCGTCCCGGGGCGGCACTGCCTGGGGTGAGGGCGGAGCGTATGCAAATGAGGGGCGAGGAAGCGCCGATGGGAAAGGCTTCCTGTGAGAGCAAGGGGCGGGGCGGATGGAGAAAGAGGGCGGTGATATGCAAATGAAGGGGGGTAGGAGTGCAGAAGAGGGGAAATGAGCGGTGCCTTGCCGAAGGGGAGGGGCGGTTGGCAATCGAGGGGCCGGACATGCAAATAAGACACCTACGGAGCCGAAAGAGACGCCGGGAGGCGCAAGTGGCGGGAGAACGGCGCCATTCGGGCCGGTACCGGGGAGCGGAGCCCGGTGTCGTGGGGAGGGATCGGTGGGGAGCGGAACCGGGAGCGAAAACCGGGGCCAGCGGGCACGGGGCGGCGGTGGCCGTGTCCTGGGTATCCATGCAGCATGGGGAGGCGTTGGAGGGGCGGAGGATCTGGTATCGCTTCTCGGCCTTTTGGCTAAGATCAAGTGTAGTATCTGTTCTTATCAGTTTAATATCTGATACGTCCTCGATGAGAGGACTTTATATTAAACGGATTTTTGGGCCTGGGAGTTGGATCCGGAGCTTGCTCCCTCCGCTCCGCGCATCGTCCCGGTATTGCAGTACCTCCGGGAACGGTGCCCTCCTCCGGGAGGAATCTTCAATGGTCAAAAACAGATGGAATTGCGGGATTTTCTGGGATTGCTCCTCTGGGAATTCCGTGGGAGAGGGATTTTTCTGCTCGTGCCTGATGGCGCATGGGGGGCGCCATCTTGCTCCGGTCCTGCCCTCAAGGCGCTCCGGCTCGCCTCGCTTCCTGCGGCGGCTTCCGGAGGGGCTCGTTGAGAGCCGCGGAAGGCCCGGAAGTGGAGCAAGGGGAGGGGGGAAAGGGCGCGGAAGGGACCGCGCTGTGCGCTGCAACGTTCCGGGGCTCAAATGGTCCCACCTACCCCCTTGGGAGGCGGCATTATTCCCCACCCCCGCTCCCAGAATCCAGGTTAATTTAGGCAAAAAGTGGAAATTCCCATCCACGCCCCCACACATGAGGTTGCCCCCCTCCTCCCTGCCTCCAGAATCTGGGATAATTTAGGCAAAAAGTGAAAATTTGCATCCCTGCCAACCCCCAAGAGGTTGCCCCCATCCCCGCATACAGAATCTGGGTTAATTTAGGCAAAAAGAAGAAATTTTCCCCCCTGCTCCCCCAGATAAGGTGCCCCCCTCAGCAATGTGATTCAGAACAGGCAGGAACAGTTGGTTTGAAACATTTATTAATTTATTAATTAATTAATCCTTCACAGAACAAGGTGGGTTGGGCACAGGGTGCAACTCTGCTCCGCAATTCCGGAATGGCAGCAGCAAGGAGTCCAGTCCCACTGCACTCCGATCCCGTTTTCTTGCTGGATACAACCCTGGGAGGGGGAAAATAACTCATGATCCCTTTGGAAACCTCAGCCCCGCCCCCCATCCCCATTCCCAATCCCAAGGTGGCCTCAGGGGGAACCACTCAGTCACAGGCATCAGACTGGGGCGGTATCGACTCATCCTCGGCCGCTCCGGAGCCGGATCCGGCCCCATCCGCACTCACCAGCTGCCGCTGCCGGCGCCTCCGATGCCTGCGGAGAAAGGAGCGGAGCTGTGGGATCTGCCGGAGCCTCCACGCCCCCCCCGCTGCCCCCATCCCAGTTTTTCAGTTGTTCCTGTGTTTTCATGCCAGTCAAAGTGAGCTAGTTTCACTTCATCACCAAAACTGCAGGAATTGGCTCAACCCAGGGAATCGCCCAGGCCCAGAGCACCCACCTCCGTCCGGGATCATCCGCTGCCACCGCTCCGGGCCTCAGCGAGGCCTCCGTCATCCTACAGGGAGGGAAACGGGAACGGGATCAGCCCGGAGCTCGGCTGCTCCGACAGCAGCGGCCCCTTCCCAGCGGAGCGTCAGAATCCGAGTCCTCCACATCAGCCTTCAGCCGAACGAGATTCCAAAGCGGATTCATCACTGCATCCAACCGGATCCCGTCTCGTGCTCCCGATCCGCCTCTCCAGGCGGGAGACTCACCTAGACGGTCGGATTCAGCCTGGGCTCCCCCATGCCGGCAGCAATCCCGAGGCTGCTCCAGGCTCCTGCAGGGATAAAGGGAAGTCACTGGCTGCCCGTATCCCGGGAATGCCGCCGGGAGCCGGGGCGCCCCTCAGACCGTTCCCACAGAACGAGCCGTCCTCCTCTCCGGCCGCCGGCACCAGTGGGTTCAACCTTTGCAGGTTCTGGTGCCGAACGGGCAGTAAGACGCGCGAGGTTTTCCTCATAGGGGAGCACGCCGGGAATTTCATCCCTAAAAAAGCCGGGAACTCACCGTTTCCTAGCGCTGCCGCTGCCCAGGGAAGGAAGGAGGGAGAGGTGAGCGCAGGCAGGGGGGTCCCCCGGCCGCGGCGCCGCCCCCGGTCCGATCAGGGCTTTGGTAACTCGGCTCTGCCATGGGGCCGGCGCCGTCCAGCTTGCGGTGTCATCCCTTCGGACCGCGCCGTCCCGGCCCTCCGCCCCTGCCGGAGCCGCTCCGTTACCTGCGGAAGGGCGGCCGGCTCCGGAGGCGGCAGCCTAAGGGGAGAAGGGAGCCGTGAGGCGGCGACATTCCCAAACGGCTCCTTAGGAGCGCGGAAACGCTGCCCTTTCCCTCTGCTCACCTCCACAGGGAGACGCCCGGGCTGATTCCGGAGCCTTGGAGCAGGACGCTGGAAGAGACAGCGGGTGTTAACGGGGATCCTCGTGCCCGGAGCCCTCCGGAGCGGCTCCGTGCTCCGTGTTCTCAGCAGGAAAGCTGGCATCAGGGACGCTCAGCCATATGCTTGTCTGGGGGTTCGTCACGGAACAACACGGAGCAGCCGGAGCCTGGAGGGTTCTGGACCCCCAGTTTGAGTTTGAGTCCCCCCCGCTCCATCCAAAGGAGGCAGAGCCCTAATGCCACCCTCAAAGGCCACCCCTGTCCCCAAGGGAAAGGCCGCAGTGGCGCTCACCTGCCAAGGAGCCGCACGGGCGCCGGGCTGAGCGGCTCCGCACCTGGAGGGACACAAGGAGACGCTGAGCGGGACACGCGGGGGCCAGGCCGAGGGGCACCCGCGCTCCGGTGCCGCTCAGCTTCCCATGGAGCGTTTCCCCACTCGGCCGTCGGAAAGAGAGAGTTCAGGGGTCTCATCCTTGCAGCACTCCAGCCCCACGGGCGCCAAGAGCACCAGGGCACTGCAGCACAGTAAGGCCACGTATTTACCACCAAAACAAACAGCAAATACTTTCCAAAGCAGAAACAACTCACCTCTAACACGGGTTCTCACGCACAGCTCCATAACCTGCAAGAAAAAGGGTGTTAGATACGGAAAATAAATACAGCCCTTGGGCGGCCACGGATGGAAGCGGCCTCTCCGCAGCGAGGCCGGGCAGGCCGCTCTCCTCAGAGACACTCGGGGTCTTCACACAGCCGTCAGCTCAGGTCTGTGAGACTCATCCCAGAGCAGCCCGGCCCAACGCGAAGCCCCACGAGGCCGCTCGAGCCCGGGCGCGCACAAAGGGCCCCAACGGCCGCCGCGAGCCCCGAGCAGCCGCCAGCGGCCCCGTGAGGACGCGAGAGGCTTCGCACTGCAGCGGAGGACGCGGAAAGGAGCGTCGGGGAAGACCCACCCGTGGGCAAAGCGGCCCCGAACCCGCACGGGCAACGCGGAGCAACCGGCCGCACTCACCGACCCCCTACAATAACACCGAGAAAATGGCCGAGGACACCCCGCCCGCGCGCTTAAATACGCCGCCGCGGCGGGGCATGCTGGGAGGACGACGGGCGCAAGCTCACTGCGGGCTTTTCCTCTGGGGGGGCGGGGAGGGAAAAAGGCGGGAAAAGCGCCGCGCAGGCGCAGTGAGGGGGGGGGCCGAGGCGCCGCCGTGAGGCGGCCGTTGGGAAATTGGAGGGAAAGGCGCCGCGCAAGCGCAATGAAGGGATGACGACCCGCCAGGGGCGGGGGCATGTAAATCTAGGGCCGAAGAGGCTGCTGGGAGCATCAGCGGGGCTCGCAGAGGCGCCGTTCGGGCCAAAACCGGGGAGCGGAGCCCGGTGTCGTGGGGCGGGATCCGTGTGGGACCGAACCGAAAGAGAGAAACGAGTGCAGTGGGCGTGGGTCCGCGGTGGCCGTGTCCTGGGTGCGAGTGGGGCGCGGGGAAGTGGCGCGGGGCCCAACTTACTGTATCGCTTCTCGGCCTTTTGGCTAAGATCAAGTGTAGTATCTGTTCTTATCAGTTTAATATCTGATACGTCCTCGATGAGAGGACTTTATATTAAACGGATTTTTGGGCCTGGGAGTTGGATCCGGAGCTTGCTCCCTCCGCTCCGCGCATCGTCCTGGTATTGCAGTACTTCCGGGAACGGTGCCCTCCCCCGGGAGGAATCTTCAACGGTCAAAAACAGATGGAATTGCGGGATACTGCGGGATGCTTTGGAATTCCTTTCAGAGGAGAGGGAACCCCGGTCGGGCTGCGAACGCTAAGAGCCGGTCCCGCCGCGCTCCGGACGCTGCCGGTGCCTCCGGTGTCTGTCGGCCCCGGGTCCAGAAGGCTCCGAGGCGGCAGCGGGAGGAGCCGCGTCCCGGGGCGGCGCTGCCGGGGGGCGGGGCCGGAGTCGCTGCGGTCGGGCCGGTGCCCCGCGTAGACGCGGTGAGGGCGGGGCGCATGCAAATGAGGGGCGGGGGAGCGCCGATGGGCAGGGCTTGCTGCGAGGACAAGGGGAAAGAGGGCGGTGATATGCAAATGAGCGGGGAGAAGAGCGCAGAAGGGGGAACGGGCAGTGCCTTTCCGAAGGGGCGGGGCGGTTGGCAATCGATGGGCGGGGAATGCAAATAAGACATTCATGGAGCCGAAAGGGACGCCGGGAAGCGCGATCGGCAGAGAACGGCGCCGTTCGGGCTGAAACCGGGGAGCGGAGCTCGGTGTCTTGGGGCAGGGGGGATCGGTGGGGGGCGGAGCCAAGGGCGACAACCGGGGGCAGTGGGCGCAGGGCGGCGGTGGCCGTGTCCTGGGTGCGCATGGGGCGCAGGGAGGTGGTGCGAGGCCCAGACAGCAGCATCGCTTCTCGGCCTTTTGGCTAAGATCAAGTGTAGTATCTGTTCTTATCAGTTTAATATCTGATACGTCCTCGATGAGAGGACTTTATATTAAACGGATTTTTGGGCCTGGGAGTTGGATCCGGAGCTTGCTCCCTCCGCTCCGCGCATCGTCCTGGTATTGCAGTACCTCCGGGAACGGTGCCCTCCCCCGGGAGGAATCTTCAATGGTCAAAAACAGATGGAATATTCTTAAAGTAATGATTTTTTTTCTCTTAAAAATACCAATTCTGCTGCTTTTCCCGTTTCTTCTCGGAAAAATTGCCATTGCTGCAGATCCACCCCAGAGAGGGGAATTCTGCCCACCCCGTTCCCTCTGGCAGCAGCTCTGTTTGACCTGGATTTTCCGGAGCTCTGTGCGGTTCCCAGTTCATTCCCATGACTCGTCCCTGTCCCCACCGCGTTGCCGCATGAGGGAACGACTCCTCCTTCCTGCACAGCAGCCCTTTTTTATTAACACCAGGCACCGCACGCCGGGACGCATCCCATTTCCATCCGGCTTTCCCCGCCGCGTCCCGTCCCGTCGCCGCCCCGTCAAAGCGGCAAGGCCAGGGAATACTCGGAGCGGGCCCAGCGGCGCGGCGCCCGCGGCACCGCGCGCCCGATCACGGGCAGCTTCTGGGCGTAGCGGGAGACGTGGCCGGGCCCGTGGTGCTGCGGGAAGCAGGTCTGGAAGAGGCGGCCGCGGCAGCGCCGTCCCGCCTGGTGCCCGGCGATGACGAAGTCGAAGCGCGGGGCCGGCCGAGGGGCCGGGCGGCTCTTGGGGAAGGCGTCGCGGACGCCGGGACGGTGGCCGCTCTGCCGGGGGGCGGCGCGGGCGCGGGGCAGGGCGGCGCCGCGCGCCGGGGCCCGCGGGCTGCCCTCGTCGCGGGGGCTCACCGTGGCGCTCGCCGTCAGCTGCGGCATCTTGCGGGCGGCCGCCGGCCCCGCCGCGCCGGCCCCGTCCCCGTCCGGCACCGGCGCCTCGGGGCTGCCGGGGGGGTGACGGGGGACGGCGGCCGCGGCCGCGGGCCGGTACCCGGTGCCGAAGCGCGGCGCGAGGCTGTCGCCGAAGAAGTCGTAGAGCTGCCGGTACATGTCGCGCAGCGGCACCGCGTCGGCGCTGCCGGCGCCGCCCTCCGCCTTCATCTTGAGCAGCCGCTCCACTGCCACCTGCACGGGGAGGGGGGGACACAGGGATGGTGACACCAGCCCCTGTCCCCTTGTCCCCCCGCCCAGGCCCGTCCCCTGCTCACCAGGATGGCGCCGTAGACCTTGTGCCCGTCCGCCTTCACTTGGGCGTTGGAGACGGAGTAATCGTCCAGCACGGCCTGCAACCCCCCCCAATACGCACCCAGCTGCGGGTACAGCACCCGCTCCACCGCCTGCGTGGGGAGGGACGTGGCACGGGGTGACGCGGCGCCGCCGTCACCCGCCGGCCCCGCCGCCGTCACCCGCCGGCCCCGTCACCTTCCAGCCCAGCGCGTGCAGCCCGACCACGGCGCCGTAGTGGGAGCAGAGCGGGCGCACGGGGTCCGCCAGCACCTTCTGCAGCGCCAGCAGGATCTGCTGGTAGAGGCCGCTCACCAGGTCGCCGTGCGTCCTGCGCGGGGACGGGGACAGCGAGGGGGACGCCCCGGGCTCTCCGCAGACGCCCCCCTGACCCCGCGTCCCCCCGTTTCCCCCTCTCCTCACCAGCAGATGCGGCCGAGCAGCATCGCGGCGGCGTCGCGCAGCGTCCAGTGGTCGTTCAGGGGGTTGATGGAGGCGGCCAGGGGCTCGAGGACGCAGTAGGTGACGCTGGCCACCAAGCTGCGCACGTAGGGGCCCAGGCACACGTAGGGGTTGTGCAGGAGGCTCCGCGCCACGTGCAGCAGCCGGTGCAGCTGCTCCAGGTCGTGGCTCACCGATTTCACCTGCGGCCCGCGGGGACGGCGCCGGCGTCACCGACCCGCCGCGGCCGCGCGGCCCCTCGTCCCCCTGCGCCCCCTCGCTCACCCCGCTGACCACGTAGACGAAGTAGGGCAGCAGCGCCGCGATCTTGGAGTTGCTCCGAAGGTCCTGCAGGGCCACCTGGGAGGGGACAGCAGCGGTGACAGCGGCGTCCTCGCCCCCCCCCGCCGAGTCCCCGTCCCCCGTCCCCGAAGGGCAGCGCCCACCTTCATGAGCTGGGGGTCGTCACCCAGCACCGCGCGCGTCACCAGCTGGTAGTACTTGAGCAGGTCGTCGCTCAGCGCCGACACGGCGCTGGGCACTGCCGGGGCGGCGGGTCAGGGCGCTGCCGCCGCCGGCACCGTCCCCCGCCGCTGCCGCCGCCTCCCCCGCGGGGCCGGTGTCACCTACCGGCTCCCTGCGGCTCCACGTTGCCCTTCCCGTCCAGGTAGGAGACGTGCACTGCGGGCAGGGGGTGGGCAGGGATGGGCCGGGGGCCCTGGGGCGGCCGCGTCCCGACCGGATCCGGCTCCGGGGAGGCTTGTGGGGCGTCCCAGCACTGCCTGCATCCCGCCTGGATCCCATTCCCAATCCCGCCTGCATCCCATCCCCAATCCACCTGCATCCCATCCCCAATCCCGCCTGGATCCTGCCTGCATCCCGCCTGGATCCCATCCCCAATCCACCTGCATCCCATCCCCTATCCCGCCTGGATCCCGCCTGCATCCCATCCCCAATCCCACCTACATCCCGCCTGCATCCCATCCCCAATCCCGTCCGCATCCCGCCTGCATCCCGCCTGGATCCTGCCTGTATCTCATCCCCAATCCCGCCTGCATCCCATGCCCAATTCCACCTGCATCCCACCTGGATCCTGCCTGCATCCCATCCCCAATCCCGCCTGGATCCTGCCTGCATCCCATCCCCAATCCCGCCTGCATCCCGCCTGCATCCCACCTGGATCCCGCCTGGAACCCATCCCCAATCCCACCTGGATCCTGCCTGCATCCCATCGCAAATCCCGCCCGCATCCCATCCCCAATCCTGCCCGCATCCCGCCTGCATCCCATCCCCAATCCCGTCCGCATCCCGCCTGCATCCTCCCTGGATCCTGCCTGCATCCCATCTCCTATCCCGCCTGCATCCTCCCTGGATCCCATCCGCAATCCCGCCTGCATCCCGCCCCGCTCCCTCCCCGCATCCCGCCCCGTCCCCGCTCCCTCCTCCCGGCTCCCCGCGGCTCCCACCTCTCACGGCCGTCTCGGCGCATCCCTTGGGGATGTTGGTGGCCAGCGCCAGCTCGGCCAGGTTGACCTCGCGCTCCTCGGCGAAGTAGAGCTCGCCCTCCTTGAGCGGCCGCAGCGGCAGCGCCTCGGCCGAGCCGTGCCCGCACACGGCCTGCGCCGGGCCCCGTTACCGGCGCCGCTCCCGCTCCCGGCCCCGCTCCCGGCCCCGCTCCCGCCCCGCTCACCTCCACGTTGCTCCAGCGCAGCGCCCGGTTGAAATCCTCGGCCGTGAGGCGCCGCCGCCGCGTGTGTTTGAGGAACTGCGAGCTGTTCTGCGGGCGGCAGCGCTCGCGGCGGCCCCGGCGCTCCCGGCAGCGGGGAGGCCGCCCCGGGCCGCCGCGGGGGCGGCTCGTACCTGCGCGGCCTCCCGCAGGCGGTAGCAGACGTCCTCGGCCAGCAGCGCCGCCACCTCGTCCGAGAGCTCCAGCCCGGCGCTCTCGGCCAGGAGCCGCAGCGAGTCCCGCGGCAGCTCCACGAAGCGCCGCTCCTCCCGCTCCGCCATGGCGGCGCGGCCCGCGGAGGGGCGGGGCCGCGCGAAGGCCGCGCCGCGGGCGGGGACGGCGAGGCCGCGCTGGGCGGGGACATGCAAATCAGCAGCGGCGGGGGGTGACGGGAGCGGGAGGCGGGGGGAAAACGGCGCCGGTCGGGGTCGCGCGGGCGAAGAACGGGGGGACGTTGGGGCCGGAACCGGCGGGGAGCGGAACCGGGGGCGAGAAACGCAAATGAGCGGGGGGAGGAGCGCGGAAGAGGGGCAATGGGCGGTGCCTCTACGGGGGGGCGGGGCGGTTGGCAACCGAGGGGCGGGGGATGCAAATAAGACAGCTACAGAGCCGAAAGGGACGCCGGGAAGCGCGATCGGCGGGAGAACGGCGCCATTCGGGCCGAAACCGGGGAGCGGAGCCCGGTGTCGTGGGGAGGGATCGGTGAGGAGCGGAACCAGGGGCGAGAAACGGGAGCAGCGGCCACGGGACGGCCGTGGCCGTGTCCTAGGTATCCGTGCAGCATGGGGAGGCATTGCAGGGGTCCAAATTTCGGTATCGCTTCTCGGCCTTTTGGCTAAGATCAAGTGTAGTATCTGTTCTTATCAGTTTAATATCTGATACGTCCTCGATGAGAGGACTTTATATTAAACGGATTTTTGGGCCTGGGAGTTGGATCCGGAGCTTGCTCCCTCCGCTCCGCGCATCGTCCCGGTATTGCAGTACCTCCGGGAACGGTGCCCTCCCCCGGGAGGAATCTTCAATGGTCAAAAACAGAGTTAAACTTTTTTTCTAAATTCTCTTTCTCCCGTTTTTCTTTCTCTTTTTTTTCCCTTCTCCCGTTTTCTTCCCGTGTCGATCCCAGTTACCCACGATTTCTCTTTTATCTACTCCCACAGAACGCACCAGGGCTACAAGTCCAAACTTCAGCTTTTATTATCAGAAACGCTCTCCCAAACGTAGAAAACCAGCCCCAATTACCCGTGCATTTCCCCCTCGTGGCTCAGGCTATCAGAAATACTCTCCAAAACATAGAAAACCATCCCAAAACGCTCCCGTTTGCCCTGGGCTCAGTCCACAGGGGCATCCTCGGCTGCCCAGTCCAGCCGCTCCAGGCGCCGCTCCAGCATGACC
Source organism: Tinamus guttatus (assembly GCF_059628265.1). NCBI lineage: Eukaryota > Metazoa > Chordata > Aves > Tinamiformes > Tinamidae > Tinamus > Tinamus guttatus. The sequence continues at coordinate 24,713 of NW_028289962.1, forward strand.
GGCAGGAATCCGCGGAAGAAGTGGAAGAAGTCGCGGAAAAGCTGCCCGGTCTCCCGAGCCGGGAGCAGCCGGAGCAGCAGCCGGGGCTCCGGTGAGGAAGCGTCCGCCCAGGCGCCGGCCTGGAAGCGGAGCAGGGGCTGGGCCGGCCGCTTGGCTCCCGGCTGCGCCGCGATGGCCTCCGACACCCGGGCCTCCAGCTCCAGCGCGGCCTCCCCGGCGCCCGGCTCCGCGGCTCCGTCCGCCCGGAGCCGCCGCCGCACGCGGCGCCGGCCGACCCACACGCGGTGCCACACGGCGCAGTCCCACCTCACCGCGGGGCCGGCGCCGTCCTCGGGGCTCCCGGGCCGCCGGCGCTTCCCGGCCGGGCACGCCGCGTCCTCGGCTTCCTCCGCGCGGGAACGCTTGGAGCCGCTTCCCGGCTGCGCGGCTGGACACGGCTCATCCCGAGGCGGCTCCAGGGGGTCGCGGGGGGCTGCTGGAAGCGGCTCATCCGGAGGTGCCGCCTCCGGAAGCGTCTCCATAGGGTCGCTGGGAGCCTCTGCCTTCTCACCTGGAGGCAGCTCATCCCGATGTGGCTCCGGAGGGACACTGGGGACTCCTGGACGCGTGGCCACAAGAGGCTCATCCAGGAGCAGCTCCTTCTCCGGCAGCTCCCAAGGGTCGCGGGGCTGCTTGGCTGGATGCGGCTCATCCACGGGCATTTCCAGGGAATCGCTGGGTGCTTCCGGCTGCTCCGTCCCACCGGGCTCAACCCCCGGAGCGTCCCCGGGGGCTGCCGGCAGCTCCCCGTCCCCCGCTCCATCGTCCCCGTTCCGTTCCGGCAGCTCCGGGATCCGCTCGCAGCTGCACTTGAGCACGTGGCCGAGCACGAAGGCGACGGCATCGCAGGCTTCCCGGAACCAGCGGAAAAGGGGCTCCCGGCAGCGGGCGGGCGGCACCGCTCCCAACGGCAGCGCCATGAGGAACGCGTCGGCGTCCGGCCCCGCCGGCTCCAGCGCTCCGGGCTGGAAGAGCCGCGCCAGCCCCCAGGCCTTGCCGGCGGCGCCGGGGCGGCGGAACCGGGCGCCGCGGCAGAAGGCGGCGGCCGCGCGGCAGGCGCCGGCGAAGCGGGCGGCCGTGCGCGGGGTCACGTTGGCCGCCACGTTGTGGCTCAGCTCGAACGGGTCCTGCACGTTGAAGGCTCCCAAGCGGAGGCCGCCGGCGGCCTCCACCGGCAGCGGCAGCGCCAGGCCCCGGTGCAGCGAGATGAGGCGCCTGGCGAAGTCGAAACGGGCGAAAACCTCGAAGAATTGGGCCAGGAGGGAGCCTGGAGGGGGGACACGGAGGGGTGGCTCCGTGCGGTGCCGCGTTCCCGGTGCCGGTGCCGCGTTCCCGGCGCATCCCGGCGCTCACCCGCGCTCTCCGCGTTGGAGCTGCTGCCCAGGCGGGAGACGTCGCGGGGGAAGCTGCAGTCCCAGCCCTCCACCACGCTGCGCTCGTCGGCCCCTGCGGAACAGCGAGGGGACACGGGGATGTGGGGACACAGGGACACGGGGATGAGGGGACGAGGGGACAGAGGGACATGGGGACACGGGGATGTGGGGATATGGGGAAAAAGGGACATGGGGACGTGGGGACACGGGGATGTGGGGATGAGGGAACATGGAGATGTGGGGACGAGGGGACAAAGGGACATGGGGACACGGGGATGTGGGGATAAGGGGACACGGGGACGTGGGGACAGAGGGATGCGGGGATGTGGGGACAGAGGAACATGGGGACACAGGGATGTGGGGACAAGGGGACACGGAGATGTGGGGACAGAGGGACTTGGGGACAGAGAGATGCGGGGATGTGGGGACAGAGGAACATGGGGACACAGAGATGTGGGGACAAGGGGACACGGGGACAAAGGGACATGGGGATGAGGGGATATGGGGACAAGGGGACACGGGGACAAAGGGACATGAGGATGAGGGGATATGGGGACACAGGGATGTGGGGACAAGGGGACACAGGGATGTGGGGACAGAGGAATGGGTGGACAAAGGGAGAAGGAGACGTGTGGACAAGGGGACATGGGGACACAGGGACAAAGGGATGTGGGGACAAGGAGGCAAGGGGATACGGGGATGTGGGGACTAAGGGACAAGGGGATACGGGGATGTGGGGACAAAGGGACATGGGGACAAAGGGAGAGGGGAACATGGGGACGAGGGGATGCGGAGACAAAAGGATGTGGGGGACAAAGGGATGTGGGGACAAAAGGACGTGGAGACAAAGGGAGGAGGTGACGTGGGGACACAGGGACAAAGGGATGTGGGGACAAGGAGGCAAGGGGATACGGGGATGTGGGGACTAAGGGACATGGAGACACGGGGAGGAGGGGACGTGGGGACACAGGGATGTGGGGACAGAGGGACGGGAGGACAAAGGGAGAAGGGGACACAGGGACAGAGGGACGTGGGGACACGGGGACAGAGGGATATGGGGATGTGGGGACAAAAGGAAGTGGGGACACAGGGACAAAGGAACATGAGGACAAGGGAATACGGGGATGTGGGTGCAAAGGAAGAAGAGGATATGGGGACACGGGAACACGGGAACATGGGGACAAAGGGACATGGGGATGTGAGGACACAGGAACGTGGGGAGAAGGGGACATGGGGATGTGGGGAGAAAGGGATACGGGGATATGGGGACGAAGGGACATGGGGACACGGGGATGAGGGGAAGTGGGGATATGGGGACAAGGGGATACGGGGACGCGGGGACAAGGGGATGTGGGGACAAGGGGACATGGTGACAAAGGGACACGGGGACCCACCTGCCAGCTCACGCAGCCGCGGCAGCGCGGGCAGCACCGGGGGGCTGCGCGTCTGCAGGAAGAAGAGCGCCAGCAGCGTCAGCGCGTAGCTGCTGAGCAGGGGACCGCCACCGCCTGCGGGGACACCGCGGTGGGGACACCGCGTCAGGGCCACCCCCGGGCCACGCGGTCCCCCGCTTTGTCCCCCCGTGTCACCTGCCAGGTCCTGCCGCTTGGCCCAGTAGCGCAGGGCGTAGACCAGGGGCCGCACGCGGCGGTCGGCGTCGGCGCAGAGCCGCAGCAGGGCCGTGTTGCGCAGCGCCAGCCTGCGACACAGGGACGTCACCGCGCGCGTCCCCGTCACCGCCACCCGTTGGCACAACCCGTTTGTCGTTGTGACCACCTGTTGTCGATGCAGATGTCCCCCAGCAGCCCCGACTCCTTGTGCAGGAACTTGACGACGGGGCGCCGGGCGCCGGGGACGGGGCGCACGCGGCGCACGCCGGGGACGCAGCGCCGCAGCACCGCGGCCACCAGCTCCAGCGTCACCGGCGCCACCTCCGAGGGGACGTCCGGGTCCTCCCGGGGCCGCTGGGCTCCCTCCAGCTCCAGGAAAAGGTCCAGGTCGCAGCCGTGGACGTCGAAGCCGTTGACGGAGGAGCCGAAGGGCAGCACGGAGCAGCCTGGGGATGGTGGGGACAGCGCGTGGGGACAATGGCACATGTGTGGGGACGCCGGCACGCGCGTGGGGACAATGGTGTGTGCATGGGGACACCGGCGTGTGCATGGGGACAATGGCACATGCGTGGGGACACTGGCACGCACGTGGGGACAATGGCACGCACGTGGGGACACCGGCACGCGCCTGGGGACAATGGGGACACCGGCACGCGCCTGGGGACAATGGCACGTGCGTGGGGACAATGGCACGCGGATGGGGACAGCGGCACGTGCATAGGACACCGGCACGCGCGTGGGGACAATGGCAGGCGCGTGGGGACAATGGCACGCGCGTGGGGACAATGGCACGCGCCTGGGGACACCGGCACGCGCGTGGGGACAATGGCACGCGCGTGGGGACATCGGCACGCGCGTGGGGACAATGGCACGCGCGTGGGGACAACGGCACGCGCGTGGGGACAATGGGGACACCGGCACGCGCGTGGGGACACCGGCACGCGCGTGGGGACAATGGCACGCGCGTGGGGACACCGGCACGCGCGTGGGGACACCGGCACGCGCCTGGGGACAATGGTGTGTGCATGGGGACACCGGCGTGTGCGTGGGGACACCGGCACGTGCCTGGGGACACCGGCACGCGTGTGGGGACAATGGCACGCGCCTGGGGACACCGGCGGGGACTCACCGGGGAAGAATTCCGTGAAAACCTCCTGGAAGAGGCTGACCAGGAGGCGCCGCAGGTGCCGCTCGGCCTCGCTCAGCTCCAGCAGCTCCACCAGCCGCTCCAGCTGCTCCTCCACCTGCCGGGACCGGCCCTGTCACCCGCTGCCACCTCGGGGCGTCCCCGACGCCTTGGGGACATCGGGGACCCCCCCTGGAACTTCCTCAGGGACCCCCAGGATTCCCCATGCAGGGGCCACCAGTCCCCGGGACTGTCCCCAAGAGCCACCAGTGGCCGTGACACCCCTGGGGAGCCCCCGTGATCGTCCCCAGGAACCACCGGTGGCCACAACAGCCCTGGGGACACCCCGGGACTGTCCCCAGGAGCCACCAGTGGCCGCAACAGCCCTGGGGACCCCCCAGGAGGGTCCCCAAGAGTCACTGGTGATTGTGACACTCCCAGGACTGTCCTCAAGAGCCACCGGTGCCCCTGACACCCCCAGGATTGTCCCCAGGAGCCACCGGTGGCCACAAAGGCCCTGGGGACCCCCCAGGAGGGTCCCCAAGAGTCACTGGTCACTGTGACACCCCCAGGATTGTCCCCAAGAGCCACCGGTGACCCTGACACCCCCAGGATTGTCCCCACCGGTGGCCGTGACCCCCTGGATTGTCCCCCACTCACGTCCTGGGCCTGGCACAGGCTCCCGGCCACCTCCTGCCCCTCCAGCTCCTGCTGCTGCTGCCGCCGCCGGTGCCGGTGGCCGGTGCCGGTGCCGGTGCCGGTTCCGGTGCCGGTTCCGCTCAGGACGAAGGGCTGGTGGCGCCGGGGCCGCACGCGCAGGCGGCGCCCGTCCAGGCGGTGACAGGGACAGGCCAGCGCGCGGGTCTGCGCCGCCGCGTCCCGCAGCTCCACGATGGCGTAGGCGCCCTGGAACGGAATTGGGAATGGGATTGGGAATGGGGATCGGGAATGGGGATCGGGAATGGGGATCGGGAATGGGGATCGGAACGGGGATTGGGAATGGGGATTGGCAACGGGATCGGAACGGGGATCGGAACGGGGATCGGGAATGGGGATTGGGAATGGGGATTGGGAATGGGGATCGGCAACGGGATCGGAACGGGGATTGGGAATGGGGATTGGCAACGGGATCGGAACGGGGATCGGAACGGGATCGGGAACGGGGATTGGGAATGGGGATTGGCAACGGGATCGGAACGGGATCGGGAACGGGATTGGGAATGGGGATCGGCAATGGGATCGGGAATGGGGATTGGGAATGGGGATTTGGAATGGAGATCGGCAACGGGATCGGAACGGGGATTGGGAATGGGGATTGGGAATGGGATTGGGAACGCGGATCGGCAATGGGATCAGAATGGGGGGTCGGGAACGGGGATCGGAACGGGATCAGGAATGGGGATTGGGAACGGGATCAGGAATGGGGATTGGGAATGGGGATTGGCAACGGGATCGGGAATGGGGATTGGGAATGGGATCGGGAATGGGGATTGGCAACGGGATCGGAACGGGGATCGGAACGGGGATCGGGAACGGGGATTGGGAATGGAGATCGGCAACGGGATCGGAACGGGGATTGGGAATGGGATTGGGAACGGGGATCGGCAACGGGATCAGAATGGGGGGTCGGGAATGGGGATTGGAACAGGATCGGGAATGGGGATCGGAATGGGGATCGGAATGGGGATCGGAATGGGGATTGGCCCCCGGGATCAGCATTGGGATTGGCGCCATCTGCGTCCCCTGTACCGGGATCGGCACTGGGATTGGCCCTGGGATTGGCCCTGTCTGCATTCCCAGCACTGGGATTGGCACCGGGATCGGCCCTGTCTGCATCCCCAGCACCGGGATCGGCACTGGGATCGGCACCAGGATCAGCCCTGTCTGCATCCCCAGCACCGGGACCGGTACCGGGATCGGCCCCGTCTGCCACCCCAGCACCGGGACCGGTACCAGCACCGGGATCGGCCCCGTCTGCATCCCCAACACCGGGACCGGTACCGGGATCGGCCTCGTCTGCCACCCCAGCACCGGGACCGGCACTGGGATCAGTGCCAGGAATTGGCAACGGGATTGGCACCAGGATCACCAATGGGATTGGTACCGGGACTGGTACCGGGACAAGCACCGGGATTGTCCCCGTCTGCATCCCCAGCACCAGGACTGGAACCAGCACCGGGATCGACACCGGGATTGGCCCCGTCTGCCACCCCAGCACCGGGACCGGCACTAGGATCAGTGCCAGGAATTGGCAACGGGATTGGCACCAGGATCACCAATGGGATTGGTACCGGGACAAGCACCGGGATCGGCCCCATCTGCATTCCCAGCACCAGGACTGGAACCAGCACCGGGATCGACACCGGGATTGTCCCCGTCTGCATCCCCAGCACTGGGATCAGCACCGGGAGCGGCACCGGGATCGGCCCTGTCTGCATTCCCAGCACTGGAACCGGCACCGGGATCGGCCCCGTCTGCATCCCCAGCACCGGAACCGGCACCGGGATCAGCCCCGTCTGCATCCCCAGAACTGGGACTGGCACCGGGACCAGCACCGGGATCGGCCCCGTCCGCATCCCCAGCAGCGGGACCGGTACCGGGACAAGCACCAGGATCGGCCCCGTCTGCATCCCCAGAACTGGGACTGGCACCGGGACCGGCACCGGGATCGGCCCCGTCTGCATTCCCAGCACCGGGATTGGCACCGGGACCGGCCCCGTCTGCATTCCCAGCACCGGGATCATCCCCGGGACGGCCCCCCCGTCCCGGTACCTTGTCCTTGTCCATGACGACGGCGGCGACGTCCCCGAAGGCCCCGAAGTGGCGGGCGATGGCGGCGGCGCCGGTGCCGCGGGCGAAGCCGCTCACGAAGAGGCTGCGCCGGGTCTGGGCCCGGCGCCGCGCGCGGAGCCGCCGCAGCCGCCGGTGCTTCCGGCCGCGCAGGTGCTCGGCCAGGCTGGGCCCTGCGGGACGCGTCAGCGGAACCGGAACCGGCACCGGAACCGGCCCGGGGCGGTTCTGCCCGGCCCAAGTCCGGTTCCTCCCCCGGTTCGGGTCCAGCTCCCACCCCGTCCCGAATCCGGTTCCTCCCCCGGTTCGGGTTGGGTCCTCCCCCGGTTCGGGTCCGGTTCCGCCCCCGTCCCGAGTCTGGTTCCTCCCCCGGTTTGGGTTGGGTCCTCCGCCGGTTCGGGTCCAGTTCCCCCCTGTCCTGAGTCCGGTTCCTCCCCCTGGTCCGGACCCCGTTTCCCCCAGTCCAGGTCCGGTTCCGCCCCCATCTCAAGTCCGGTTCATCCCCGGTTCAGGCTGGTTCCCCCTGGTCTGGGCTGGATCGGACCCCCCCGGTCCGGTCCAGTTCCCCCCATCCCGAGTCCAGTTCCCCCCCATTTGGGCCAATTCCCCCTGGTTCGGATCCCGTTTCCCCCAGTCCAGGTCCGGTTCCCCCCCGATCTCGAGTCCGGTTCCTCCCCGGCCCGAGTCCGGGTCCTCCCCCGGTTCGGGTTGGGTCCTCCCCCGGTTCGGGTCCGGTTCCCCCCCGTCCCGAGTCCGGTTCCTCCCCCGGTTCGGGCTGGTTCCCCCCACCCCGCGTCCGGTTCCTCCCCATTTGGGCCAATTCCCCCTGGTCCGGACCCGGTTTCCCCCAGTCCAGGTCCGGTTCCCCCCAATCCTGAGCCCGGTTCCTCCCCCGGTTCGGGCTGGTTCCCCCTGGTCTGGGCTGGATCCGGCCCCCTGGTCCGGGTCCGGTTTCCCCCCATCCAGAGTCCGGTTCCCTCCCAGTCTGGATCCAGTTTCCCCCATCCCAAGCCCGGTTCCCCCCGGTCCCGGTCCGGTTCCGCCCCGGTCCAGGTCGGTTCCCCCCGGTCCCGGTCCGGTTCCGCCCCGGTTCGGGCCCCACTCACGGTTCGCGGCCGTCACTTGGCAGAGGCGGCAGCGGAACCCGCCGCGCGGCAGCGGCTCCACGTCGGACGCCGCGTCCGAATCCGGTTCCGATCCCGGTTCCGGCTCTGATCCCGGGTCCGATCCCGGTTCCGGCCCAGCGCCCGACTCCGGTTCCGATCCCGACTCCGATTCCGATCCCGGCCCCAGCTCCGATCCTGAGTCCGATCCCGGTCCCGGTTCCGCTCCCAGCTCCGATCCCGGTACCGGCTTCGGTTCCGAACCCTGTTCCAGCCCCGATCCCGGTTCCGGCTCCGGTTCCGAACCCGGTTCCAGCCCCGATCCCAGCTCCGATCCCGGTCCCGATCCCAGCTCCGATCCCGGTCCCGACTCCGGTTCCGGTGCCGGTTCCGGCTCCCGGTCCCGCTCCATAACGGCCCGCGCGCCCCGCGTCCTCCCGCCTTTAACTTCCCCGGGAAACTTCCGCCGGAAGCGGGTCCGCCGCCAACACCGCTCCCCCATTGCGCTTCCGGCAGAGTCCAGCCCACCGTTAAAACCGCTCCCCCATTGCACTTCCGGCGGAAGCGATTCCGCCCCCAACACCGCTCCCCCATTGCGCTTCCGGCGGAGACGATTCCGCCGCCAAACCCGTCCCCCATCGGCCGTTTCCGGCGGCCGCCGCCGTCCCCCGGTGCCGGTACCGGTGCTGCAGAAAAGGCGCCCGTTTATTTCCGGTCGCTACAGGCGCGGGAACAGCTCGAGATAAAAAACCGGCGCGACCATGTACAAAAGGGGAGGGGGTTGGGGGGGGCGGGGGCCGCTCCGAGGCTCCCCCCGCCCCCCCCCAGCGCGGTCGCTATGGAAATAAAAAAATTACAAAAGGGGGCGTGGCCTGGCGGGGAGGGGGGGCGTGGCCCGGCGGGAGGGGGCGAGGCCCGGCGGGAGGGGAGGCGTGGCCCGGTGGGAGGGGGCGCGGCCTCGCTGGGGGCGTGTCCTCGCCGGGGAGGGGGCGCGGCCTCGCGGTCTCGCCGAGGGGGGGTGTCCTCGCTGGGGGGGGGGCGTGGCCACGCCGGGAGGGGGCGCGGCCGCGCCGGGGGCGTGTCCTCGGCGGGAGGGGGCGTGGCCGCGGCGGGAGGGGGCGGGGTCAGTCCTCCAGGACGATGGGCTCGGAGGTGCTGGCGGGGTGGGGGGGCGCGGGGGGCGCCGGGGCCGTGGCCCCGCCCACCCCGGGCCGGGGGGGTTTGGGCCGCAGGGGCAGGTGGGGGCGGCGGGCGGCCCGGCGGAGCTCCGCGTGGGACAGCGCCTTGCGCAGGGCCCTATGGGGGGGGGACACGGAGGGGGTCAGCGAGGGACGGCCACCGCCGGGGACACCAACACCCCCGGGGCCACCCACAGACCCCCCAGGGCCACCAACACCCCCAGGTCACCAATACCCCCCCAGGGACACCAACACCTCCAGGGTCACCAACACCCCCAGGTCACCAATACCCCCCCAGGGCCACCAACACCCCCAGGGCCACCCACAGACCCCCCAGGGTCACCAACACCCCGAGGGCCACCCATAGACCCCACAGGGCCACCAACACCCCCAGGGCCACCAACACCCCCCCAGGGCCACCCACAGACCCCCCAGGGTCACCACAGACCCCAGGCCACCCACAGACTCCTCCAGGATCACCAACACCCCCAGGGCCGCCCATAGACCCCACAGGGCCACCAACACCCCCAGGGCCACCAATATCCCCCCAGGGACACCAACACCTCCAGGGCCATCAACACCCCCAGGGCCACCACAGACCCCCCGAGGGTCACCAACACACCCAGGGCCACCAACACGCTCAGAGGTACCCACAGCCCCTGCCAGGGCCACCCCCTAGGGCCACCAACAGCCCCCCCAGGGCCACCAACACCCCCAGGGCCACCCGCAGACCCCTCCAGGGTCACCAACACCCCCAGGGCCACCCATAGACCCCACAGGGCCACCAATACCCCCAGGGCCACCAACACCCCCAGGGCCACCCATAGCCCCCCACATTGTCCCCCTCCACTTGGTGTCCTTGGTGGCCACGAAGACCACGGGATTGGGGACAAACCTTGAGGCTCCTCCCCTCTCATGATGGGTCCCCCCTGCCCCATAGCTGCCCCCCCGCCCCATAGCTGCCCCCCTGCCCCATAGCTGCCCCCCTGCCCCATAGCCGCCCCCCAATTGCCCCACTAGCCCCACCTGGTGTCCTTGGTGGCCACAAAGACCACGGGGCTGGGGACAAACCCTGATGTTCCCCCCCCATGATCTCAATGGGTCCTCCTGCCCCATAGCTGCCCCCCCGCCCCATAGCTGCCCTCCTGCCCCATAGCCGCCCCCCATTGCCCCACTAGCCCCACCTGGTGTCCTTGGTGGCCACGAACACCAGGGGGTTGGGGACAAACCTCGAGGCTCCTCCCCTCTCATGATGGGTCCCCCCTGCCCCATAGCTGCCCCCCTGCCCCATAGCTGCCCCCCTGCCCCATAGCCGCCCTCCATTGCCCCACTAGCCCCACCTGGTGTCCTTGGTGGCCACGAACACCAGGGGGTTGGGGACAAACCTTGAGGCTCCTCCCCTCTCATGATGGGTCCCCCCTGCCCCATAGCCACCCCCCGGCCCCATAGCCGCCCCCCATTGCCCCACTAGCCCCACCTGGTGTCCTTGGTGGCCACGAACACCACGGGGTTGGGGGCATCGGCCGGGTTCAGTTTCTGCCTCTTGGCGGCCGGTTGGGAGCCCCCCCGCAGGCCCCCCCCGGCCGCCGCCGCCGCGCGCCCATTGGTGGAGAAGGGCAGCCCCGCCCCCGGCACCTGCGCCACGCCCGCCGCGTCAGGCCACGCCCACCGCGTGCGGCTCCGCCCCCTCAGTGGGTTTCCAGAGGCCCCACCCCCCAGCGCGTTCCCCATAGGCCCCTCCCCTTGCCAAGTACTTAGGCCACGCCCCCTGCAGACACACCCTTCTCAGGCCCCTCCCCTTGTCAATCATGGCAGGCCCCACCCAAACTCCTCCCACGACCCGCCTCCCTGTCAATCACACAACTGGCCCCGCCCCTTGTCAACCACACCAGGCCCCACCCCCCACTACCCTTAAGCCCCACCTCCCCCACCCCTCTCAGCCCCACCCTAACCCCGCCCCTTCCCTAGACCCCACCTCCTTTCCCCAAAGCCCCACCCCTTTCCAAAAGCCCCGCCCATCCATCCACCTACCCCCATGAACCACGCCCCCTCCCCCAGCCCCACCCCTTTCCCACAAACCCCGCCCCCCAACCACAACTCAACTCCACAGTCCGGGCCCCGCCCCTTCCCTAGGCCCTGCCCCCCTTTCCATAAGCCACACCCCTTTCTCATAACCCCCACCCCCATCCAGCCTTAGCCCCGCCCCTTCCGAGGCCCCACCCCTTTCCTGATGCCACACTCCCCCAAGCCCCTCCCCCATTCCTCCGCTCCACAGCCTGGACCCCGCCCCTTCCCCACAGTCCCACCCCCTCGGGCACAGGCCCCGCCCCCGCCTCCCACTCAGCCCCCACCCCTCTCCGCTCATGCCCCGCCCCTCCCCGCAGGCCCCGCCCCCGCTCAGTCCCCCCCCATTCCTCCACAGCCCAGACCCCGCCCCTTCCCTACCGCCCCAACCCCTCGGTGCAGGCCCCGCCCCCTCCCCGCAGGACCCACCCCTCCCTGCAGACCCCACCCTTCCCCACAGGCCCCTCCCCTCCCCGCTGGCCCCATCCCCTCTCCGCAGGCCCCGCCCCCCGCTCAGGCCCCGCCTCTCCCCGCTGGCCCCAGCCCCTCGGGTGCAGGCCCCGCCCCCTCCCTGCAGACCCCACCCTTCCCTGCGGACCCCACCCTTCCCCGCAGGCTCCTCCCCTCCCCGCCGCCCCGCCCCCTCTTAGGCCCCGCCCCTCCCCGCGGGCCCCGCCCCTCCGCGCCGGCCCCGCAGGCCCCGCCCCGGCCCCGCCCCTCCCCGCAGGCCCCCCACCCCGTACCCGCGGGCCACGGTGGCCGTCGGCGCCGCTCTCGTAGCCCCTCTTGCCCACGAGCCCGGCCAGGCCGCGGCTCTGGCTCAGCTGGTTGCGGTTAATGGGGGTCTTGGAGCCCCGCGGCGCCCGCGGCTTCAGGGGGGCCTGTGCGGCTGCGGGGGGGAGAGAGAGGGGGCGGAGTCAGTGACTGCGGGGGGGCGGGGCCAGCAACCGGGGGTTGGGTGAGGGGGCGGGGCCAGAGACCCGCGGGGTGGGGTCAGCGACCACGGGGGGGGGTGAGGGGGCGGGGCCAGCGAGCCGCGGTGGGGCGGGGTCAGCAACCGTGGGGGGGCAGGGGGCGGGGTCAGCGACTGCAGGGGGGCGGGGTCAGCAACCGGGGGAGTTGGGTGAGGAGGCGGGGCCAGCGGTCGTGGGGGGGGGTGAGGGGGCGGGGTCAGAGACCCGCGGGGTGGGGTCAGCGACCACGGGAGGGGTGAGGGGGCGGGGCCAGCGACCGTGTGGGGGGGGGGGTGAGGGGGCCGGGTCAGCAACCGTGGGGGGGGCGAGGGGGGCGGGGTCAGTGACCAGGGGGCGGGGCCAGAGACCCACAGGGCGGGGTGAGCAACCGTGGGGGGGTGTGAGGGGGCGGTGCCCCATAGGGTGCTGCAGGGACCCTATAACCCGCCCCCCAGCCCCACATACAGCCCCAGGGGTTCCCCTACAATCACCCCCAGCCCCACATACAGGCCTGGGGGTGCCCCATAGGGTCCCGCAAGGACCCATATCCCCCCCCTAGCCCCACATACAGCCCCAGGGGTGCCCCACAATCACCTCCAGGCCCACATACGGCCCTGGGGGTGCCCCATAGGGCACCCCACACCCCCCCCCCAGCCCCACATACAGCCCCGGGGCTGCCCCATGGGGCGCCCCACACCCCCCCCAGCCCCACATACAGCCCCGGGGCTGCCCCATAGGGTGCCCCACACACCCCCCAGCCCCACACACGCCCCCAGGGGTGCCCCATAGGGCGCCCCACACCCCCCCCAGCCCCACACGCGGCCCCAGGGCTGCCCCATAGGGCGCCCCACACGCCCCCCAGCCCCACATACAGCCCCGGGGCTGCCCCATAGGGCACCCCACACCCCCCCCAGCCCCACATACAGCCCCAGGGCTGCCCCATAGGACGCCCCACACCCCCTCCAGCCCCACACGTGCCCCCAGGGGTGCCCCATAGGGCGCCCCACACCCCCCCCGGCCCCACATACAGCCACGGGGCTGCCCCATAGGGCGCCCCACACCCCCCCCAGCCCCACACTTGCCCCAGGGCTGCCCCATAGGGCGCCCCACACCCCCTCCAGCCCCACATGTGCCCCCAGGGGTGCCCCATAGGGTGCCCCACACCCCCTCCAGCCCCACACGTGCCCCCAGGGGTGCCCCATAGGGCGCCCCACACCCCCCCCAGCCCCACACCCCCCCCAGCCCCACACGCGCTCACCCAGCTCCTTGACGATGGCGGCCAGGGGCAGCCGGGCCAGCGGGAGGATCTTGAGCGGCGCCTTGGCCGCCTTGGGCAGCCGCACGGAGCCTGCGCCGGGAACAGCCGGAATGGGGGGAAAACAACCGGGAACGGGGGAGAAAACAACCGAAAACACCATGAACAGCTGTTCAAAACCTCCCATTTCCCCCCTTTCCCGCTCTTCCTCCTCATTCCCCCCCATTTTTCCCCTCTTCCTTCCCATTTCCCCCCTTTCCCCATTTCCCTGCTCTTTCTCCCAGTTTCCCCCATTCCCCCTCTTCCTCCCCATTCCTCCATTTCCCCCCTCCATTCCCCCCATTTCCCATCTTCCTCCCCATTTCCCCCTATCCCCATTCCTCCTCTTCCCCCCCATTCCCCCCTCTTCCTCTCCATTCCCCCATTTCCCCCCTCTTCTTCCCCATTCCCCCTCTTCCTCCCACTTCCCCATTTCCCCCTCTTCCTCCCCATTTCCCCCCCATTTTCCCCCTCTTCCTCCCCATTTCCCTTCTTCCTCCCCATTTCCCTCCCCATTCCCCCTCTTCCTCCCCATTTCTGCCCCCATACCCCCCCCATTTCCCTTTTCGCCCCCATTTCCCCCCATTCCCCCTCCCCATTTCCCCCCCTTCCTCCTCATTCCCCCCTCTTCCCCTCCATTCCCCCATTCCCCCCCTTCCTCCTCATTCCCCGCCATTTCCCCCCTCTTTCCCTCCATTTCCCCCCTTCCCCATTTCCTCCTCTTTCTCCCTGTTTCCCCCATTCCCCCTCTTCCTCCCCATTCCCCCTCTTCCCATTTCTCCCCTTTCCCCCTCTTCCCCCCCATTTCCCCCCTCTTCCTCCCCATTCCTCCTTCTCCTCCCCATTCCCTCTCTTCCTCCCCATTTCCCGCCCATTCCCCCCCACTTCCCCCCCATTCCCATTCCCCCTCATTTCCCCCATCCCCATCCCCATCCCATCCCCATTCCCATTTCCCCTCTTCCTCCCCATTCCCATTCCCATTCCCATCCCCATCCCATCCCCATCCCCATCCCATCCCCATTCCCATCCCCATTTCCCCTCTTCCTCCCTATTCCCATTCCCAATCCCAATCCCATTCCCAATCCCATCCCCAATCCCATCCCCACTCCCATCCCCATCCCCATCCCCATTCCCAATCCCATCCCCATTCCCATCCCATCCCCATTCCCCCTCTTCCTCCCCATCCCATCCCCATTCCCAATCCCATTCCCATCCCCATTCCCCCCATTCTCCCCCCCACTCCCAATCCCAATCCCATTCCCATTCCCATCCCTATCCCCATCCCATCCCCATCCCCATCCCAATCCCATCCCCATCCCCATCCCCATCCCCATCCCCATCCCCATCCCCATCCCCACTCCCATCCCCATCCCCATCCCCATTCTCCCCCATTTCCCCCCCAATCCCATCCCCATCCCATCCCCATCCCCATTCCCACCCCAATCCCATCCCCTTTCCCGCTCACCCTCGGCCTTGATGGCGCCGGCGTTGACGGGCGCGTAGGGGCGGCGGGCGGCGCGCCGCGGCCGCAGGATGTCCCGGCACACGCGCCGCGCCAGCCGCGTCAGCTTGGTGGTCTGCAGCAGGAACGTCTGCCGGTTCTTGGCCAGCAGCTTGGCCCGGCTGGCGCTGCTGGCGTAGGGCGACAGGCTCTGCGCCTCGGGCCGCGGCACGTGGCCCCGCGAGTGCGGCTCCTGCGGTGACAACAGGGGACATGGGGACATGGGGACAGTGGCTTGGCAGGGTGGTTCCCAAAGGTAAGGGCATTGCCCGCACCCAAAAATGCCCCTTTTCCCCATCAAAAAGGGCATTTGTTCCCCCCCAAAAGCCCATTTATTCCCCCTGTGAGTGCAGCTCCTGCGGTGACAGGGGACACGCGGGGACATGGGGACAGCGGCTTGGGATGGCCCTCAAAGAAAAAGGGCATTTCCTACACTCAAAATGCCCCTTTTCCCCATCAAAAAGGGCATTTGTTCCCCCCAAAATGCCCTTTTATTGCCCCCAAAATGCCCATTTATTCCCCCTAAAAAGCCCATTTATTCCCCCTGTGAGTGCGGCTCCTGCCAAGGGGACATGGGGACAGTGCCTTGGGGTGGTCCCCAAGGAAGGGGCATTGCCTGCACCCAAAATGCCCCTTTTCCCTGTCAAAATGCCCATTTATTCCCCCAAAAAAGCCCACTGCGGCTCCTGCAGTGACAGGGAACATGGGGACATGGGGGACATGGGGACATGGGGGACATGGGGGGACATGGCCCAGCTGGCGCTGCTGGCGTAGGGCGACAGGCTCTGCGCCTCAGGCCGCGGCACGTGGCCCCGCGAGTGCGGCTCCTGCCATGGGGACATGGGGACATGGGGACATGGGGTGGCCTCCAAGGAAAGGGGCATTGCCCACACCCAAAATGCCCCTTTTCCCCATCAAAAGACCCATTTCTTCCCCCCGTGAGTGCGGCTCTTGCAGTGACAGGGGACATGGGGACAGTGGTTTGGGGTGGTCCCCAAAGAAAAAGGGCATTTCCTGCACCCAAAATGCCCCTTTTCCCCATCTAAAAGGGCACTTGTTTCCCCCAAAAAGCACTTTTCCCGCCATCAAAATGCTCCTTAATTCCCCCCAAAATGCCCATTTAACATGCCCATTTATTCCCCCAAAATGCCTGTTTCCCCCACCAAAAAAAACCTGTTTATTCCCCCCCAAAATGCGCGTTTATTCTCCCCAAAATGCCTGTTTATTCCCCCCAAAATGCTCATTCTTTCCCCCAAAAAGACCCTTTATCCGCCCCAAAAAAGCCTCTTTCCACCACCAAAAAGCCATTTGTTCCCCCCAAAACGCCTGTTTCTTCGCCCCCCCCCAAATGCCCATTTATTCCCCCCAAAAACCTGTTTGCTTCCCCAAAAACGTCGTCTTCCTCACTGCGGGGTAGTCCCGCCCCTTCATCAGACTCCATCCCTTTCCCTAAGCCCCACCCCTCTTCCGAGGCCCTGCCCCTCCCAAAGCCCCACCGATTCCCCCAGCCCCACCCATTCCCCCAAGCCCCGCCCCTCCACAAGCCCCTCCCCAAGCCCCACCCATTCCCTCAGACCCGCCCCTCCCCAAGCCCCACCCATTCCCCAGCCCCACTCCTCTCCCCCAAGCCCCATCCCCTTTCCCCGGCCCCGCCCCCTTTCCCCGGCCCCGCCCCTTTCCCCAGGCCCCGCCCCCTTTCCCCAGGCCCCGCCCCTCACCGCGGGGCCACGCGCGGCGCCCTCCAGCTGCGTGGGGGTCTTGAGCCCCCCGTACTTCTTCCAGTAGATCCAGCACGAGGCGCAGAGGCGGCACTGCATGTTGGGGGGGCCCCACGCGTACCACTGCGCCGACTGCGTCGCTGGGGGGGGGAACGGCGTGAGGACCCCCCCTGGAATGTGGGGAGACCCCCAAAAACCTGGGGAGACCCCCCAAAAACACAGGAGAGCCCCCAATGCAGAGACCCCCCCCGGCACTGCATGTTGGGGGGGCCCCACGCGTACCACTGCGCCGACTGCGTTGCTGGGGGGGGGGAAAGGGGTGAGGAGCCCCCCAAAAACACGGGGAGACCCCAAAAACCCGGGGAGACCCCCAAAAACCCGGGAGAGTCCCCCAAAAAACACGGGAGAGCCCCCAATGCAGAGACCCCCCCGGCACTGCATGTTGGGGGGGCCCCACGTGTACCACTGCGCCGACTGCGTCGCTGGGGGGGGGGAACGGCGTGAGGACCCCCCCAAAAACACGGGGAGACCCCAAAAACCTGGGGAGACCCCCTCAAAACCCGGGAGAGCCCCCAGTACAGAGACCCCCCGGCACTGCATGTTGGGGGGGCCCCACGCGTACCACTGCGCCGACTGCGTCGCTGGGGGGGGGAAAGGGGTGAGGACCCCCCCTGGAATGTGGGGAGACCCCCAAAAACCCGGGGAGACCCCCCAAAAATCTGGGGAGAGCCCCCAATGCAGAGACCCCCCCCGGCACTGCATGTTGGGGGGGCCCACGTGTACCACTGCGCCGACTGTGTTGCTGGGGGGGGAACAGGGTGAGGACCCCCCCAAAAACACGGGGAGACCCCAAAAACACGGGGAGACCCCCCAAAAATCTGGGGAGACCCCAATGCAGAGACCCCCCCCGGCACTGCACGTGCCCACCCCACTGTGTCCCTGTGTCCCCCCCGTGTCCCTCCATGTCCCCGTGTCCCCCCGTGTGTCCCCATGTCCCCTCATGTCCCCCCTGTGTCCCCTCCTGTCCCGTCATGTCCCCATATCCTCCCCGTGTCCCCCCATGTCCCCCCGCCCCACCTGTGTCCCCGTGTCCCCCGTTTCCATGTCCTCTGTCCCCTTGTGTCTTTTCATGTCCCCATGCCTCCCCATGTCCCCATCTCTCCCCATGTCCCCTGTCCTCTTGTGTCCCCATACCCTCCCCGTGTCCCCTGTCCCCTCGTGCCCCCTGTGTCCCCTGTCCCCTCATATCCCCATGCCTCCCCCTGTCCCCATGTCCTCCCCGTCCCCTGATGTCCCCATGTCTCCCCATGTCCCCATGCCTTCCCCTGTCCCTGTGTCCCCTGTCTCCCCATGCCCCCATGTCCTCCCATGTCCCCCTGTGTCCCCTGTCCCCCCGTGTCCCCCCCGTGCCCCTGTCCTCCCGGGTCCCCTATCCCCTCATGTCCCCATGTCCCCCCATATCCTCCCCATGTCTCCCCATGTCCCCTGTCCCCTCTGTGTCCCCTCATGTCCCCCCACTCACTGTGGCAGCTCTCGCACGTCAGCCCCTTCTGGAAGGCGCCTCCGTTGAGGCCGGGCTTGGAGCCCACCGAGATGATCTGGTTGGGGTTGGGCTTGGTGCTGGGGGGGGGGACACGGGGACAGGGAGGGTCAGGGACACCCCCCCGTGTCCCCAACATGTCCCCATGTCCCCAACGTGTCCCCAACGTGTCCCCATACTCACTATGTGGGGATATAGACTTGCTTCAACTTGCTGTCGGCCTCCGCCGCCTTCAGCCGCTTCTGGGGGGGGCGCGGGGGGGTGAGGGGGGGTCCGGGGTCCCCCCCTTGTCCCCACATTGAGGGGGACCCCCCCGAGCCCCCCCCCCACCCCCAAGTTCATCAGCGAGCGCCAAGTGACACCAAATCTGGCCCCACGTTGGGCCCTTTGGTGACACCCCATCCACACACACAGTCCCATGGTGACACCCCTGTCCCCATGGTGACACCCCCATCCGCACGGTGACACCCCCTGTACCCACACGGAGCCCCATGGTGACACTCCGGTCCCCATGGTGATAGTCTGTCCCCATGGTGACACCCCCTGTCTTCACAGGGAGCCCCATGGTGACACTCCATCCACACAACGAGCCCCATGGTGACACCCCTGTCCCCACGTTGAGCCCCATGGTGACACCCCCGTCTCCACGGTGACACCCCGTCCCCACGGTGACACCCTGTCCCTGCACTGAACCCCATGGTGTCACCTGGTCTCCATGGTGTCACCTGGTCCCCATGATCCCACTCTGTCCCCACGGTGCCACCCTGTCCCCACACTGAACCCCATGGTGTCACCCGGTTCCCACGGTGCCACCTCTGTCCCCACACGGAGCCCCATGGTGCCACCCTGTCCCCATGGTGCCACCCTGTCCCCGCACTGAACCCCATGGTGTCACCCGGTTCCCACGGTGCCACCCCGTCCCCGCACTGAACCCTATGGTCCCACCTGGTCCCCACGGTCCCACCCTTTCCCCACACTGAACCCCATGGTGTCACCTGGTCCCCATGGTGCTACCCTGTCCCCATGGTGCCACCCCGTTCCCACAGTGCCACCCTGTCCCCACCCCGTCCCCGCGGTGCCACTGCGTCCCCACCTGCTGGATGTAGCGGTCCGTGGTCTTCCACATGTAGTAGAACTGCACGATGCTGGCCAGCGACTTCCAGGGCAGCTGCGCGGCGACGGTGACACCGACAACACGTCACCCCCGCCCCGGGGACCCCGCGGGGGCGTCCCCACGTCCCCGGTGCCACTCACGAAGTCCTGCCGGATGTCATTGAAGTCCTTCCCGTACTTTTCCAGCGCCTCCTCGAAGAGCATGGCCTCGGACGCCGACCATTCCTCCATCTCGTCCCGGCACAGCACGGGGCCGCCCTGCGGCACCAGCGTGGCCATGGCCCGCGCCAGCTCGTAGCCGTTGCGCTGCAGCGTGTCCATGGCGTGGAACTGTCCCCGAGGGTGACAGGGGGGACACGTGAGCGGTGTGGAGAGACCCCACGGGGTCACGCGCGGGTTGGTGGCGCTTGGGGACTCACCAGGGTGATGTCGCGCGAGGCGGCCGCCGCGCTCATGTGCAGGCTGGGCTGGCGGATGGAGCTGCTGCAGTCGAGGGCGCGCGCGAAGGTGCCCACGGCCCTGGGGACATCGTAGGGGGTGACAAAGGTGACAGGGGACAGCGGGTGACAGCACAGACCCTCCCGGTGTCCCCTGTCCCCTCCCGATGCGCCACACTCATGGGCTGCCCCATGGAGCTGCTGCAGTCAAGGGCGCATGCGAAGGTGCCCACGGCCCTGGGGACATCGTAGGGGGTGACAAGGGACAGCACGGACACCCCTGGTGTCCCCTGTCCCCTCCTGGTGTCCCCTGTCCCCTCCTGTCCCCCCTGTCCCCTCCCGATGCGCCACACTCATGGGCTGCTCCATGGGGCTGCCCCATGGAGCTGCTGCAGTCGAGGGCGCGCGCGAAGGTGCCCACGGCCCTGGGGACATCGTAGGGGGTGACAAAGGTGACAGGGGACAGTGGGTGACAGCACAGACCCTCCCGGTGTCCCCTGTCCCCCTGCAAAGAGCCACACTCATGGGCTGCCCCATGGAGCTGCTGCAGTCGAGGGCGCGCGCAAAGGTGCCCACGGCCCTGGGGACATCGTAGGGGGTGACAAGGGACAGCACGGACACCCCTGGTGTCCCCTGTCCCCTCCTGGTGTCCCCTGTCCCCTCCTGGTGTCCCCTGTCCCCTCCCGATGCGCCACACTCATGGGCTGCCCCATGGGGCTGCCCTATGGAGCTGCTGCAGTCGAGGGCGCGCGCGAAGGTGCCCACGGCCCTGGGGACATCGTAGGGGGTGACAAAGGTGACAGGGGACAGTGGGTGACAGCACGGACCCTCCCGGTGTCCCCTGTCCCCCTGCAAAGAGCCACACTCATGGGCTGCCCCATGGAGCTGCTGCAGTCGAGGGCGCGCGTGAAGGTGCCCACGGCCCTGGGGACATCACAGGGGGTGACAAGGGACAGCATGGACCCCCCTGGGTGTCTTCTGTCCCCTCCTGGTGTCCCCTGTCCCTTCCTGAAAGCACTGTACTCATGGGCTGCCCCATGGAGCTGCTGCAGTCAAAGGCGCACGCAAAGGTGCCCACGGCCCTGGGGACATCGCAGGGGGTGACAGGGGACAGCACGGACCCCCCTGGGTGTCTTCTGTCCCCCCCAGTGTCCTCTGTCCCCCTCAGTGTCCCCTGTTCCGCCCCAGTGTCCCCTGTCCCCTCCCAATGCGCCACACTCATGGGCTGCCCCATGGAGCTGCTGCAGTCAAGGGCGCATGCGAAGGTGCCCACGGCCCTGGGGACATCATAGGGGGTGACAGGGGACAGTGGGTGACAGCACGGACCCTCCCGGTGTCCCCTGTCCCTCTCGGTGTCCCCTGACCCCTCCTGTCCCCCCTGTCCCCTCCCGATGCGCCGCGTTCATGGGTTGCCCCATGGAGCTGCCGCAGTCGAGGGCACGTGCGAAGGTGCCCACGGCCCTGGGGACATTGCAGGGGGTGAGAGGGGACAGCAGGGGACAGCACGGACCCTCCCCGGTGTCCCCTGTCCCCCTGCAAAGAGCCACACTCATGGGCTGCCCCATGGAGCTGCTGCAGTTGAAGGCGCACGCGAAGGTGTCCACAGCCCTGGGGACATCGTAGAGGGTGACAGGGGACAGCACAGACCCCGCTGGTGTCACCTGTCCCCTCCCGGTGTCCCCTGTCCCCTCCCTGTCCCCCCTGTCCCCCTCCAAAGCACTGTGCTCATGGGCTGCCCCATGGAGCTGCTGCAGTCGAGGGCGCGCGTAAAGGTGCCCACGGCCCTGAGGACATCGCAGGGGGTGACAAAGGTGACAGGGGACAGCGGGTGACAGCACGGACCCTCCCAGTGTCCCCTGTACCCTCCCGGTGTCCCCTGTCCCCCTTCAAATCACCGTGCTCATGGGCTGCCCCATGGAGCTACTGCAGTCGAGGGCGCGCGTAAAGGTGCCCACGGCCCTGAGGACATCGCAGGGGGTGACAAAGGTGACAGGGGACAGCGGGTGACAGCACGGACCCTCCCAGTGTCCCCTGTCCCCTCCCGGTGTCCCCTGTCCCCCTTCAAATCACCGTGCTCATGGGCTGCCCCATGGAGCTACTGCAGTCGAGGGCGCGCGTAAAGGTGCCCACGGCCCTGAGGACATCGCAGGGGGTGACAAAGGTGACAGGGGACAGCGGGTGACAGCACGGACCCTCCCAATGTCCCCTGTCCCCTCCCGGTGTCCCCTGTCCCCCTTCAAATCACCGTGCTCATGGGCTGCCCCATGGAGCTGCTGCAGTCCAGGGTGCCCCCGGCCCTGGGGACATCGCAGGGGGTGGCAGGGGGTGACAGGGGGTGTCATCGCGGCCCCCCCGGTGTCCCCAGTGTCCCCTGTCCCCTCACCGAGCCACCACCAGGAACTGGTCGATCTGCCGGTCCGTGAGGGGGTTGTCGGGGTCCCAGACCTTCATCTCCATCTTCTGCTGGTTGCGGTTGTCCGACTCGCCTGGGGGGACCCCAAAACTTTTAATGACCCCAAAACTCTTAATGACCCCCCAAAATCCTTTAATGACCCCCCAAATCCTTTAATGATCCCCAAAACCTTTAGTGATCCCCAGAATCCTTTAATGATCCCCAGAATCCTTTAACGACCCCCCAAAATCCTTTAATGATCCCCAAAACCCTGAATGACCCCCCAAAACCCTTTAGTGATCCCCAGAATCCTTTAATGACCCCTGAAATCCTTTAATGGCCCCCCAAAACCTTTAATAACTCCCCAATAAACTTTAATAGATCCTCGAAAACATTTAATACCCCCCAAAACCTCTAATAACCCCCCAAATCCTTTAATAACCCCCCAAAAAACCTTTAATGATTCCCCAAATCCTTTAACGACCCCTCAAAGCCTTTAACGACCTCCAAAATCCTGTAATAACCCCCCAAAAAACTTAAATGACCCCCAAAATCCATTAATGACCCCCCAAAACCTTTAATAACCCCCCAAATCCTTTAATAAGCCCCCCAAAAAACCTTTAATGATCCCCCAAATCCTTTAATGACCTCTCAAAACCTTTAATGACCCCCGAAATCTATTAATAGCCCCCAAAAAAACCTTTAATGATCCCCCAAAACCTTTAATGACCCCTCAAAACCTTTAATGATCCCCCAAAACCTATTAATAACCCCCAAAACCTTTAGTAACCCCCCAAACCTTTCATGACCCCCCCCAAAACCTTTCATGACCCCCCCAAAACCTTTCATGACCCCCCAAACCCTTTCCCGCCCCCCCAGTTCTTCCCGGCCCCGCACCCTCCGCCAGGCGCTCGGGAATTTCCGCCTGGAATTTGCAGCCCACGCGGATCTCGCCCTGGTCGGCCAGGAGCGTCTTCTGCACCGGGTCGAACACCAGCGAGTAGAAGAAGCAGTCCTGAAAAAGGGGCAATTAGGGGCGTTAATTAATTAATTGTCACCCCCCCGTGTCCCTGTGTGCCCCCATGTGTCCCCTCTGTGTCCCTATGTCCCTCCATGTCCCCACGTATCCCGTGTGTCCCCCCATGTCCCCACGTGTCCCCTCTGTGTCCCCACGTGTCCCTCGAATATCCTTGAGTAGAAGCAGTCCAGAAAAAGGGGCAATTAGCGGCCTTAATTAATTGTCACCCCCCTGTGTCCCTCCATGTCCCCGTGTGTCCCTATGTGTCCCCTCTGTGTCCCTATGTGTCCCTCAAATACCCACGAGTAGAAAAAGCAGTCCTGAAAAAGGGGCAATTAGGGACCTTAATTCATTAATTGTCATTTCTCCTATATCCCTTCAGGTCCCTGTGTGTCCCCATGTGTCCCCTCTGTGTCCCCCCATGTCCCCATGTGTCCCTCAAATACCCGCGAGAAAAAACAGTCCTGAAAAAGGGGCAATTAGGGGCCTTAATTCATTAATTGTCACCCCCCCCGTGTCCATCCATGTCCCCTGTGTGACCCCTCTGTGTCCCTATGTGTCCCTCAAATACCCACGAGCAGAAAAAGCAGTCCTGAAAAAGGGGCAATTAGGGCCTTTAATTCATTAATTGTCATTTCCCCTATACTCCCCCATGTCCCTGTGTGTCCCCGCATATTCCCTCTGTGCCCCCGTGTCCCCGCATGTCTGCCATGTCCCTGCATGTCCTCATGTTCCTCCGCATGTCCCCTGTGTCCCCATGTCCCTGCCATGTCCCCACTATGTTCCTGGATCCCCATGTGTCCCTGCATGTCCCCGTATCCCTGCATGTCCTCGTATGTCCCCTGTGTCCCCATGTCCCTGCCATGTCCCCATGTCCCCCCCATGTCCTCCCTGTGTTCCCGGATCCCCATGTGTCCCTGCATGTCCCCCGTGTCCCCATGTCCCTGCCATGTCCTCCCTGTGTTCCTGGATCCCCATGTGTCCCTGCATGTCCCCCGTGTCCCCACATGTCCCCCACGTCCCCATGTCCCCCGTGTCCCCCCCATGTCCCCCACGTCCCCATGTCCCCCGTGTCCCCCCCCATGTCCCCCGTGTCCCCACCTCCTTTTCCAGGTACTGGCCCAGGATGTCGGTCTCGTTGAGGAGGGTCACGCTGCACTTCCCGCTGTGGGGACACGGGGACAGCGTCACGGGGGGACACGGGGGACAGGGGAGGGGACACGGGGACAGCGTCACGCGGGGGACACGAGGGACAGGGGAGGGGACACGGGGACGGCGTCACGGGGGGACACGGGGGACGGGAAATGGGGGGACAGGAGGGGATGGGGGAGATAGGAAGGGACTGGGGATACAGGAGGGGACACAAGGGACGGGGGGGGCGACATGGGGGACGAGGGGACACAGGGACAGCATCACATGAAGGACATGGGGGACAGAGGGGACAGGGAATGGGGGGACAGGAGAGGGGACAAGGAGTGGGGAAGGGACACGGGACAGGGGAGGGGGCACGGGGGATGGGAGGGACACAGGAGATGAGGGAGGGGACACGGGACGGGGGACACAGGACAAAAGGGGGGCACAGGGGACAGTGGAGGGGACACAGAGACAGTGGAGGGGACATGGAGGACACAAGGGACAGGGGAAGGGCAGGGGAGGACACAGGGGACAAGGGAGGGGACATGGGGGATGGGAGGACACAGGGGACGAGGGAGGGGACACGGGGGACAGGAGAGGGGACAGGGGATGGGGGGACACAAGGGACAGGAAGGGACACGGGGGACGGGGGACACAGGGTACAAGGGAGGGGACACGGGGGACGGGGAGGGGACACGGGATGGGGGGACAGAAGGGATGAGAGAGGGGACACAGGGGACAGGAAGGGACACAGGGGGCCGGAGGGGACACGGGACAGGAAGGGACACGGGGATGAGGGAGGGGACAGGAAGGGACATGGGGGACAGGGGGACACAGGGGAAGGGACATGGGGGACAGGAGAGGGGACAGGGGATGGAGAACACAAGGAACGAGAAAGGGGACACGGGGGACAGGGAGGGACGTGGGGGACAGGAGGGGACACGGGGGACAGGAGGGGACACGGGGGACAGGAGGGGACACAGGGGACAGGGACATGGGGGACAGGAGGGGACACGGGGAGGGGACACGGGGGACAGGAGGGGACACAGGGAGGGGACATGGGGGACAGGGAGGGGACACGGGGACAGGAGGGGACACGGGGAGGGGACACGGGGACAGGCCCCACCGGATGTGCGTGGCCGGCAGCGACTCGAACTGCCGCGACAGGAAGAGCTCCCGGTGCTTGAGCTGGTGCCGCTGCTGCTCCGACATGGGCGGCTGCTTGGATTCCTCCTCGAATTCCCCTGGGAACGGCCGCCGGTGACCCCTGGGCCGGGATAACCCCCCTCGGCCGGGATAACCCCCTTCCGGCCGGGATAACCCCCCCCCTTGGCCGGGATAACCCCCCCCGGATGGGATAACCCCCCTCCCGGCCGGGATAACGCCCTTCCCGACCGGGATAACGCCCCTCCTGGCTGGGATAACCCCCACGATCGGGATAACCCCGGCTGGGATAACCCCCGCGGCCGGGATAATCCCCCCATGCTGGGATAACCCCCTTCCCGGCCGGGATAACCCCCCTGGTTTGGATAACCCCACCTCGGCCGGGATAACGCCCCCTCGGCCGGGATAACGCCCATGATCGGGATAACCCCTGCGGCCGGGATAATCTCCCCATGCTGGGATAACCCCCTTCCCGGCCGGGATAACCCCCCTCAGTTTGGATTACCCCCAGTTGGGATAACCCCACGGCCGGGATAACCCCCTGAGCTGGGATAACCGCCCCTCCACACACACACTTTGGGATACCCCTTCCCACTTTGGGAAACATCCCCCGAACTCAGGGCCAGAAATCCCTTGGCCGCGGTCCCGGAAAGCCGGGATGCATCCGGAACTGCCGGAATGCATCCGGAGCTGCCAGACCCGGAGCCCTGGAGCTCCTGGGATGCATCCGGAGCTGCCGGGATGCGCCCGGTGCCGCTGCCCCCTCCCCATCCCGCATTCCCGCTCCATCCCGCTCCGGCTGCGGCGTTCCGGCCCCGCTCACGGGCGTTGCTGTCCGCCAGGCTGTTGAGGCTGCTGGAAATGTCCCGGCGCCGGAACAGGCACACGACCTTGGCCTCCACATTCCCGTTGGCCGTCTGGAAAACGGGATAACGGGAAAGGGACGTTGAGGTGGGACGAACCCGGAGAAGGGACACGGGAGGGGACACGAGAGGGGACACGGGGGGTGGCACCTTGTTGAGCTCCTCGATGCGCCGCACCAGGTAGGGGTTGCTGGAGGAATTCTCGAAATAGACGTAATCTGCGGGAAAAGGGAGCGGGAAAAGGAATTGGGAATTGCGTCCTCCCACCAGGCCGGCTCTGAAAGGGAGAATCCCTGGAAAACGACCCCCAAATCCCAGGGGCTGCAGATATTCCTCCCCCCTACGGAGCCACCAACAGCCCCTGCTCTCCTCTTCCACCCCCCACTTTTCCCATGGGAATTATGGAATTATCCGGCCTCCCCCAAGGCTCCTTCTGAACAAATGAGTGGCCCTTCCCCCTCCTCGTTCCCTCCGGGCTCCCCCATTCCCGCCGGGATCCCCCGCCATTCCCACCGGGATCCTCCCCGTTCCCGCCGGGATGTCCCCGATCCCGACGGGCCCCTCCCGTTCCCGCCGGGATCCCCCCATTCCCTCCGGGATCCCCCCGTTTCCTTCGGGCTCCCCTCATGATCCCTCCGGGATCCCCCCGGTCCCTCCGAGATGTCTCCAATTCCGCCGGGATCCCCCCGTTCCCTCCGGGATCCCTCCGTTCCCGCTGGAATCCCCGTTCCCTCCCGGCTCCCCCCCGTTCCCTCCGGTCTCCGTTCCCGCCGGGCTCCCCCCGTTCCCGCCGTCCCCCCGGCCCGTTCCGGCCCCGCTCACCGCCGACGCGGTACATGTTGGCCGCCATGGCCGCTCGCTCGGCCGCGCTACCCCCGGGCCCGGCCTGGCCCCCGCCTCATCGCCTTCCCGCTCCCGCCGCCGCCACAACCGGCGCGACCCGCTCGGGCGCCTCGGAGCGGCCTCGGCGCCGCCTCGGGCCCTTCCGGCGCGGCCTCGGCACCCTCCGGAGCGCGCTCGGCTTCTTCCGCCGCCCGCTCGGCTCTTTCCGACCACGAGTCGGCTCTTTCCGCCGAGCGCTCGGCCCCTTCCGCCGCGCGCTCGGCCCCTTCCGGCAACGATTCGGCTCTTTCCGCCACCCGCTCGGCCCCTTCCGCCTCCAGCTCGTCTCTTTCCGCCGCGCGCTCGGCCCCTTCCGCCGCCTGCTCGGCCCTTTCCGCCGACTGCTCGGCCCTTTCCGCCCCTTATTCGGCTCCTTCCGCCCCCGAGTCTGTCCCTTCCGTCCCTTATTCGGCTCCTTCCGCCCCCGATTCGCTCCCTTCCGCCGCCCGTTCGGCTCTTTCCTCCCGCGATTCAGCCCCTTCCGCCGCCCGCTCGGCCCCTTCCGCCCGGGATTCGGCTCTTTCCGCCCGCGATTCGGCCCCTTCCGCCCGGGATTCGGCTCTTTCCGCCCGCGATTCGGCCCCTTCCGCCGCGCGTTCGGGCGCCCCCGGCAGCGCCTCGAGCAGCCTCGCGGCGGCCCCGGAAGCGGCTCCAGTCATGGCGGCGCGGGGGAGCAAACGGGGCCTCCCGGTCCCACGGGTTTATTGGAGGCTCCGGCGGCGCTAACGGGGCTCCTCGGCCTCCGCGCCGCCGCTTCCCGTGCCGTTGCCGTTGCCGGTGCCCGGGCAGGACGGGGGGCGGCGCGGGGCGGCCAGCAGCCGCCATTGGAAGACGCTCGTGTCCTTCCCGCCCAGCGACACGAGCAGGGCGTCGTCGTGGCTGAACCGCACGCTGGTCACGTGGCTGCCGTGCCCGCCGTACACGTGACTCGGCGCCTGGGTGGGGGGCGGTGACGTCACGGGAGGCGCGGTGACGTCACGGCGCCGCCGCCGCCCCCCGGCGCCGTCAGCAGCGACGCAAATGGTGTCGCCATGGCGACGGTGTCACCAACAGGCGTGGCAGCGTCGCCATGGCGACGGTGTCAGCAACACCCGTGGGGGTGTCACCAACGGCAACACAAACTGTGTCACCCTGGCGACGGTGTCACCAACATCGATGGCGGTGTCGCCATGGCGACGGTGTCACCAACACCCGTGGGGGTGTCACCAACAGCAACACAGAGTCACCCAGTGCCAACAGCAGCACCCTGACACTGTCCCTCCCGGGTCCCCATGTCCCCCTGTGTCCCCATGTCCCCTGTGTCCCCGTTGTCACCTTGGGGCGCACGCAGGGGTAGTGGAACAGATGGACCCTGTGTCCCCTGTGTCCCTGTGTCCCCCATGTCCCCCGTGTCCCCTGTGTCCCCCATGTCCCCCCATGTCTCCCATGTCCCCCCGTGTTCCCCATGTCCCCGTGTCCCCGTCGTCACCTTGGGGCGCACGCAGGGGTAGCGGAACAGATGGACCCTGTGTCCCCCGTGTCCCCTGTGTCCCTGTGTCCCCTGTGTCCCCGTGTCCCCCCTGTCCCCCGTGTCCCCCATGTCCCCCATGTCCTCCCGTGTCCCTGTTGTCACTTTGGGGCACGCGCAGGGGCACCGGAACAGATGCACCCTGTATCCCCCCCTTGTCCCCATGGCCCCGTTGTCACCTTGGGGTGCGCGCAGGGGTAGCGGAACAGATGGACCCTGTGTCCCCTGTGTCCCTGTGTCCCCATGTCCCCCATGTCCCCCCATGTCCCCCATGTCCCCCATGTCCCCCCGTGTCCCCGTTGTCACCTTGGGGCACGCGCAGGGGTAGCGGAACAGATGGACCCCATGTCCCACCATGTCCCCCGTGTCCCCCGTGTCCCCCATGTCCCCCGTGTCCCCTGTGTCCCTGTGTCCCCCGTGTCCCCGTGTCCCCGTTGTCACCTTGGGGCGCGCGCAGGGGTAGTGGAACAGATGGACCCTGTGTCCCCTGTGTCCCCGTGTCCCCCCATGTCCCCCGTGTCCCCTGTGTCCCCCCCCCATGTCCCCGTGTCCCCGTTGTCACCTTGGGGCGCACGCAGGGGTAGCAGAACAGATGCACCCTGTGTCCCCTGTGTCCCCGTGTCCCCCCATGTCCCCCGTGTCCCCTGTGTCCCCCCATGTCCCCATGTCCCCATGTCCCCCCCATGTCCCCGTTGTCACCTTGGGGCGCGCGCAGGGGTAGCGGAACAGATGGACCTTGCAGAAGTCGTCGGCCACGGCCACCAGGCGCCCGTCGTGCGAGCGGCAGAGCGAGTTGATGTCGGTGCCATCGGAGCCGTCCGGCCACACGCCTGCGGGGACACGGGGGGGACATGGAGGGGACAAGGAGGGGACACAAGGGGACATGGAGGGGACACGGGGTGACATGGAGGGGACACCGAGGGGACACGGGGTGACACGGAGGGGACACGGGTGACACAGAGGGGACATGGGGTGACACGGGTGACACGGAGGGGACACGGGTGACACAGAGGGCACACGGGTGACATGGAGGGGACACACGTGTCTTACCCATGACGTGGAAGCCCAGCACACACGTGTACGTGGAGGGAACATGGAGGGGACATGGGTGACACGGAGGGGACACAGGGGACACAGGTGACACGGAGGGGACACGGGTGACATGGAGGGGACACGCGTCTCTCACCCATGACGTGGAAGCCCAGCACACAGGTGGACGTGGAGGGGACATGGAGTGACACGGGTGACACGGAGGGGACACGGGGGACACGGAGGGGACACGCGTGTCTCACCCATGACGTGGAAGCCCAGCACACACGTGTACGTGGAGGGGACACGGAGGGGACACGGGGGACACGGAGGGGACACGGGTGACATGGAGGGGACACGCGTGTCTCACCCATGACGTGGAAGCCCAGCACACACGTGTACGTGGAGGGGACATGGAGTGACACGGGTGACACGGAGGGGACACGGGTGACATGGAGGGGACACGCGTGTCTCACCCATGACGTGGAAGCCCAGCACACACGTGTGCCTGGAGGGGACACGGGGGACACAGAGGGGACACGGGGGACACGGAGGGGACACGGGTGACACCGAGGGGACACGGGGGACACGGAGGGGACATGCGTGTCTCACCCATGACGTGGAAGCCCAGCACACACGTGTACGTGCAGGGGACACGGAGGGGACACGGGTGACACCGGGGGGACACGGGGGACACCGAGGGGACACGCGTGTCTCACCCATGACGTGGAAGCCCAGCACACACGTGTACGTGGAGGGGACACGGGGGACACGGAGGGGACACGGGTGACACGGAGGGGACATGGGGGACACGGAGGGGACACGCGTGTCTCACCCATGACGTGGAAGCCCAGCACACACGTGTGCCTGGAGGGGACACGGGGGACACAGAGGGGACACGGGGGACACGGAGGGGACACGGGTGACACCGAGGGGACACGGGGGACACGCGTGTCTCACCCATGACGTGGAAGCCCAGCACACACGTGTACGTCGCCCACTCGCGGTCCCGGCTCTCGTAGCGGTTCCGCAGCAGTTTGCAGCCCCCCGCGACGTCCCCTGCGGTGACAGGGATGGGGACAGGGATGAGGATGGGGACAGGGATGGGGACACGGATAAGGATGGGGACGGGGAAAGGGACAGGGACAGGGATAGGGACAGGCATAGTAACGGCAACAGGGACAGGGATGGGGACAGGGGTAGGAATGGGGACAGGGATAGGGACAGAGATGGGGGACAGGGATGGGGACAGAGACAGGGATGGGGACAGGGATAAGGGAGCTGGAGCTGCAGGTGTCCCCAGTGGAGCAGCACATTCCCACCTGGAGCACCGTGTTCCCACCCGGAGTGCCCTGATCCTGCCCAGAATGGCGCAATCCCACCCGGAATGCCGCGTTCCCACCCCGAGCGCCTTGATCCTGCCTGGAGCGCAGCGTTCCCGCCTGGAGCAGCTCAATCCTGCCCGGAGCAGTGCGATCCCACCCGGAACACCACGTTCCCACCCGGAATGCCGCATTCCCGGCGGCTCACAGTAGAGGATCTCGTAGTCGCCGGAGTTGGACATGATGAAGCGACTGTCCCGGGACCAATCCAGGTGGGTGATGAAGCTGGAATGGCCCTGGAGCGGAGCCGGCCCTCAGCGCCCGGCCGGAGCCAACCGGACCCAACCGGAGCCAGCTGGATCCGGCCGGAGCGAGTCGGATCCGACTGGATATAGCCAGAGCGAGCTGGAGCAAGGAGGGAGCTGGATCCAGGCGGAGAGAGCTAGAGCGAGCGGATCCAACCGGAGCAAGATCCAGATGGATAGAGCTGGAATGAGCTGGAGCAAGCCGGAGCGAGCTGGATCCGGATGGAGAGAGCCGGATCCAGCTGGATATAGCTGGAATGAGCTGGATCCAGATGGAGAGAGCTAGAGCGAGCGGATCCAACCGGAGCAAGGCAGATCCAGATGGATAGAGCTGGAATGAGCTGGATCCAGATGGAGAGAGCTAGAGCGAGTGGATCCAACCGGAGCAAGGCAGATCCAGATGGATAGAGCTGGAATGAGCTGGAGCAAGCCGGATCCAGCTGGAGCAAGCTGGAGTGAGCTGGATCCGGATGGAGAGAAGCGGATCCAGCTGGAATGAGCTGGATCCAGATGGAGAGAGCTAGAGCGAGCGGATCCAACCAGAGCAAGGCAGATCCAGATGGATATAACCAGAATGAGCCGGATCCGACTGGATCCAGATGGAGAGAGCCAGACTGAGCCAGAGAGAGCCGGATCCAGCCGG
This sequence comes from Tinamus guttatus, assembly GCF_059628265.1. Taxonomy (NCBI): domain Eukaryota; kingdom Metazoa; phylum Chordata; class Aves; order Tinamiformes; family Tinamidae; genus Tinamus; species Tinamus guttatus. The sequence goes on from NW_028289962.1 coordinate 56,811, forward strand.
AGCGAGCCGGAGCGCTGGAGAGAATCCAAGGAGCAGAGAGAGCCGGAGCAAGAGGGAGCGGGAACATCCCGGAGAGCCGGAGCGAGGGGGGACGTCGGAGCAAGCGGAGCGGCCCGAGGGAGCTGCAAGGACAGAGCGAGGGGGGATCGGAGTGAGCGGGAGCGTTGGGAAAAGCGGGAGCACCGGAGCGAGAAGGGACATTGGAGAGAGTGGGAACATTGGAGCGAGTGGGAACACCGGAGTCGTGGGGGCACTGGGAACATCGGAGCAGCGGGAACACCAGAGCACTGGGAGCTCCGGAGCTGCAGGAGCACCGGAACAAGCGGGAATGCTGGAGCGCGGGAATGCCAGAGCACTGGGAGCTCTGGAGCTGCAGGAGCACCGGAACAAGCGGGAATGCTGGATCCATAGGAGCACCGGAGCAGTGGGAGCACCGGAGCAGCAGGAGCTCTGGAGCAGCAGGAATGTGGGAGCACCGGGAACACCGGAGCAGCGGGAACATCGGAGCAGCAGGAGCTCCGGAGCAGTGGGAATGCAGGAGCCGCGGGAACATGGAATGAGTGGGGACATCAGGGCAGCAGGAGCACCGGGAGCTCCAGAGCTGCAGGAGCGCCAGAGCAACGGGAACACCGGGAATACTGGGAATGCTGGGAATACCGGGAATGCCGGCTCCGCTCACCGCGCAGCGCCCAAAGCGGCTGTAGCGGCGCCCGCCCTCGGCCGCACTGTAGATGTAGATGAAGTTGTCATGGGATCCCAGCGCCAGGAAGTCGCCGTCTGCGCGGGAATGGCCGGGAATGCCGGGAATGCCGGGAAACGGGGCCGGGAAGGCCGCCCGCGCGGATGCGGGACCCACCGGGCGAGTAGCGCACCACGGAGAGCTGCTCGTTCCCATCGGATCCGGCCGCCAGCACCTGCTGGGAATCCGCGTCCAGCACCAGCCACCTGCGGATGAGCCGGGAGCCGCTCCGGAATGCCGCTCTGGAATGACACTCCGGAAGGCCGCTCCGGAACGATGCTCCGGAATGACACTCCGGAACAACGCTCTGGAAAAATGCTCCAGAACACTGCTCCTGAATGCCACTCTGGAACAATGCTCCGGAACGATGCTCCGGAATGCCATTCCGGAACGATGCTCTGGAATGATGCTCTGGAAAAAGGCTCCAGAACACCGCTCCGGAATGCCACTCCGGAATGCCGTTCCGGAATGATGCTCTGGAACAATGCTCCAGAATGCCATTCTGGAACATCGCTCTGGAATGCAGCTCTGGAACATCGCTCCGGAATGCTGCTCCGGAACATCGCTCCGGAATGCCGCTCCGGAACGCCGCTCCAGCAGGATTTACCTTCCTGTCTGCAGCCCCACGGCCACCGCGTGTCCACCGGGATGGAAGTCGGCACAGAGGCCGATGTCCTGCGGGAAGAGGAGGCCGTTGGCGCCGGGGATCGCGCGGAGGCTCCGGCTCCCATTCCCATTCCCATTCCCGATTCCGGCACCTCCAGCGGGAGGCTCCAGGCCAGCGCGTGCTCCTGGCTGTCCCACACGCAGAGCTGCCGGTCGTGGCCGCACGTCAGGAATCGGCTCCGGGACGGATGCGTCGCCAGGCCCCAGAGCTCGTCCGTGTGGCCCTGCGGAGCCGGGATGCTCCGTGTGGGAGCGAGGTCTGGATCCGAGATGCTCCGTGTGGGAGCAGTGCCCGGAGCTGGGATGCTCCATGGGAGCAGCACCCAGAGCTGGGATGCTCCATGTGGGAGCAGCGCCCGGAGCCGGGATGTTCCATGTGGGAGCAGCACCCAGAGCCGGGATGCTCCATGTGGGAGCAGCGCCCGGAGCCGGGATGCTCCATGTGGGAGCAGCACCCAGAGCCGGGATGCTCCATGTGGGAGCAGCGCCCGGAGCCAGGATGCTCCATGCGGGAGCAGCACCCAGAGCCAGGATGCTCCATGCAGGAGCGAGACCTGGATACGGGATGCTCCATATGGGAGCAAGGCCCTAGGTCCGGGATGCTCCGTGTGGGAGCGAGGTCTGGATCCGGGATGCTCCATGCGGGAGCAGTGCCTGGAGCCAGGATGCTCCATGTGGGAGCAAGGCCTGGATTTGGGATGCTCCATGCAGGAGCGAGACTTGGATCTGGGATGCTCCATAGAGGAGCAAGGCCTGGATCTGGGATGCTCCATGTGGGAGCAGCGCCTGGATCTGGGATGCTCCATGCAGGAGCGAGGCCCTGAATCCGGGATGCTCTTCCTGGAATCTACAGCTCGGATCTGGGCTGCTCCGCATGGGAATGACACCCCCAATCCCTGGATTCCCCTGAGGGGCTGGTGCCCTGGGCGCAATCCCAGGATCCCTGATTGCAGCCGCTCCGGCCGGGAATGATGCCGCACATCCCTGGATCTGGGGCTGCTCCAGATGGGAATGCTGCCACCGGCTCCGTGCCGGAACGCCGCTCCCACCCCTTGCCCCGGCCCGCTCCGTGCCGCTCCACACCCGGAATCCCGGGATCCGCCGGCCCTCCCAGCCCATTCCCCAGCTCCGGGAGCACATCCCGGATCCTGAGCGGAACCTGCAGGATGGGGGTGAATCCGTCCCGGAGGCTCCCGCGGAGCAGCGCGTTCCGGGTGGTTCCCACGAGCAGCTCCTCCCCGGAGCCCTCCGCGATGGTCCGGACAGCGCCCAGGCGCTCCGGGATCTGCGGGCACCATTCCCAGGGCCATTCCCTGGGCCATTCCCGCCTCCCACTGCCATTCCCGGCTCCCAACACCATTCCCGGCATCATTTCCTCCTGCCGGTACCATTCCTGGCGCCGTTCCCACCTCCTGGCACTGTTCCCATCTCCCGACATCATTCCCGGCTCCCAGTGTCATTCCCAGTGCCATTCCCATCTCCTGGCACCGTTCCCACCTCCCACTGCCATTCCCAGTGCCATTCCCAGCTCCGGATACCATCCCCACCTCCTGGTGCCATTCCCAGCTCCCAACACCATTCCCAGCCCCATTCCCATCTCCCAGCACCATTCCCAGCACCATTCCCAGCTCCCAGAATCATTCCTGCCTCCTGGTGCCATTCCTGGTCCCTGGCACCATTCCCAGCTCCCAACACCATTCCTGGCCCCATTCCCATCTCCCAGCGCCATTCCCACCATTTCTGGCGCCATTCCCACCATTCCCAGCCCCATTCTTATCTCCCAGCGCCATTCCCAGCACCATTCCCAGCTCCCAGAACCATTCCTACCTCCTGGTGCCATTCCTGGTCCCTAACACTATTCCCAGCTCCTGACACCATTCCCAGCCCCATTCCCATCTCCCAGCGCCATTCCCAACACCATTCCCAGCCCCCATCACCATTCCCACCATTTCTGGTGCCATTCCCACCATTCCCAGCCCCATTCCCATCTCCCAGTGCCATTCCCACCATTTCTGGCGCCATTCCCACCATTCCCAGCCCCATTCTCATCTCCCAGTGCCATTCCCAACACCATTCCCAGCTCCCAGAACCATTCCCAGCTCCTGGTGCCATTCCTGGTCCCTAACACTATTCCCAGCTCCCGACACCATTCCCAGCCCCATTCCCATCTCCCACTGCCATTCCCAGCACCATTCCCAGCTCCCAACACCATTCCCACCATTTCTGGTGCCATTCCCACCATTTCCAGTGTCCGGTGCCATTCCCAACACCATTCCCAGCTCCCAGAACCATTCCTACCTCCTGGTGCCATTCCTGGTCCCTAACACTATTCCCAGCTCCTGACACCATTCCCAGCCCCATTCCCATCTCCCAGCGCCATTCCCAGCACCATTCCCATCTCCCAGCGCCATTCCCACTATTTCTGGCGCCATTCCCACCATTCCCAGCCCCATTCTCATCTCCCAGTGCCATTCCCAACACCATTCCCAGCTCCCAGAACCATTCCCAGCTCCTGGTGCCATTCCTGGTCCCTAACACTATTCCCAGCTCCCGACACCATTCCCAGCCCCATTCCCATCTCCCAGCGCCATTCCCAGCACCATTCCCAGCTCCCAACACCATTCCCACCCTTTCTAGTGCCATTCCCACCATTTCCAGTGTCCGGTGCCATTCCCAACACCATTCCCAGCTCCCAGAACCATTCCCACCTCCTGGTGCCATGTCCTGGTTCCTGGCACTATTCCCAGCTCCCAACACCATTCCCAGCCCCATTCCCATCTCCCACTGCCATTCCCAGAACCATTCCCAGTTCCCAACACCGTTCCCACCATTTCTGGTGCCATTCCCACCATTCCCAGCGCCCGGCACCATTCCCAACACCATTCCCAGCTCCCAGAACCATTCCTACCTCCTGGTGCCATTCCTGGTCCCTAACACTATTCCCCAGCTCCTGACACCATTCCCAGCCCCATTCCCATCTCCCAGCGCCATTCCCAGCATCATTCCAGCCCCCATCACCATTCCCACCATTTCTGGCGCCATTCCCACCATTCCCAGCCCCATTCCCATCTCCCAGCGCCATTCCCACCATTTCTGGCGCCATTCCCACCATTCCCAGCCCCATTCTCATCTCCCAGTGCCATTCCCAACACCATTCCCAGCTCCCAGAACCATTCCCAGCTCCTGGTGGCCATTCCTGGTCCCTAACACTATTCCAGCCTCCCGACACCATTCCCAGACCCATTCCCATCTCCCAACACCATTCCAGCCCCCATTCCCATCTCCCAGCGCCATTCCCAGCACCATTCCCAGCTCCCAACACCATTCCCACCCTTTCTAGTGCCATTCCACCATTTCCAGTGTCCGGTGCCATTCCCAACAGCATTCCCAGCTCCCAGAACCATTCCCACCTCCTGGTGCCATTCCTGGTTCCTGGCACTATTCCCAGCTCCCAACACCATTCCCAGCCCCATTCCCATCTCCCAGCGCCATTCCCAGAACCATTCCCAGTTCCCAACACCGTTCCCCACCATTTCTGGTGCCATTCCCACCATTCCCAGCGCCTGGCACCATTCCCAACACCATTCCCAGCTCCCAGAACCATTCCTACCTCCTTGTGCCATTCCTGGTCCCTAACACTATTCCCAGCTCCCGACACCATTCCCAGACCCATTCCCATCTCCCAGCGCCACTCCCAGCACCATTCCCAGCTCCCAACACCGTTCCCACCCTTTCCAGCGCCATTCCCACCATTCCCGGTGCCATCCCCACCATTCCCAGCGCCATTCCAACCTCGGCCTCTTCCAGCAGCTCCATCCCGGCGCTCCAGAGCCGGATGTGCCGGTCCTTCCCGCCGCCGCTGAGGACGGAGCCGTCACGGCGGCGCCGCAGGGCGAAGACGCTGCCCTCGTGGGCCCGGGTCTGCCGGGTGATCCGGAACGTCTCTGCGCCCGGAATTGCGCCCGGAATCAGCGCCCGGAATTCCCGATGGCCGGAATTCCTGCCTGGAATTCCCGCCCCCCCCCCCCACCAGCTCCAGCTCTGACATCAGCGCCTGGAATTCCTGCTGCCTGCTCCTCACTGCCAAACTCTGGCTCTGGAATTCCTTGCTAGCTGGAATTCCCACCTGGAATCAGTGCCCAGAATTCCCAATGCCGGAATTCCTGCCTGGAATTCTCACCCCCCACCACCGGCTCCAGCTCCGACATCAGCGCCTGGAATTCCTGCTGCCTGCTCCTTCCTGCCAAACTCCGGCTCCGGAATCAGTGCCCAGAATTCCTGCTAGCTGGAATTCCCACCTGGAATCAGTGCCCGGAATTCCTGCCACCCCCTCCAGCTCCAGAATCAGTGCCCAGAATTCCTGCTAGCTGGAATTCCCACCTGGAATCAGTGCCCGGAATTCCTGCCACCCCCTCCAGCTCCGGAATCAGTGCCCGGAATTCCTGCTAGCTGGAATTCCCACCTGGAATCAGTGCCCAGAATTCCTGCCACCCCCTCCAGCTCCAGAATCAGCGCCCAGAATTCCCGCCTGGAATTCCCGCCCCGGCACCTCTGGCGCCTCCGGCGCGGCTCCAGGTCAGGATGTTGCCTCGGAGTCTCCGGTGAGGACGGCTCCGGCCGCGTCGAATTCCAGGCACTGATGAACTTCGGCTTCTTGTACTTCTGGAGCGGGAGCGGGAGCTGCCGACGGCCCCGATCCCGACCCCGATCCCGCTTCCCGGCCTCCATCCCATCCCGGCCTCCATCCCATCCCGGTCTCCATCCCATCCCACTTCTCATCCCATCTCCCATCCCAGCTCCTATTCCAGCTCCCATCCCCGTCCCCATTCCCATCCCCATCCCAGCTCCCATCCCAGCTCCCATCTCTGTCTCCATTCCCATCCCAGCTCCCATCCCTGTCCCCATCCCAGCTCCCATCCCTGTCCCCATTCCCATCCCCATCCCAGCTCCCATCCCTGTCCCCGTTCCCATCCCCATCCCAGCTTCCATCCCAGCTCCCATTCCCATCCCCATTCCCATCCCCATCCCAGCTCCCATCCTTGTCCCTATTCCCATCCCCATCCCTGTCCCATCCCAGCTCCCATCCCAGCTCCCATCCCAGCTCCCATTCCCATCCCCATCCCCATCCCCATCCCCATCCCCATCCCCATCCCAGCTCCCATCCCTGTCCCCATCCCGGTGGCTCCCACCCGCATCCCGCTCCTATCCCGCCGGCTCCGGCTCCGGCTCCGGCTCTCACCCCGAAGATTCCCTGTTTCTTGGTGAGCGCCGTCCCGCTCCAGGTCCAGAAGTAAACGTGGGATTTGCCGCCGGTGACGATGCTCCCGTTGTCCTGGGGGTGGAACTCCACCGTCAGCACCGACTCGTTCGTGCTCTGTGGGGACGGACACGAGTGACACCGGGGCCAGGAAAGGGCCCAGGCGTCCGGGAAGGGGTCCCGGTGTCCGGGAAAGGGCCCAGGTGTCCAGAAAGGGGTCCAGGTGTCCGGGAAAGGGCCCAGGTGTCTGGGAAAGGACTCGGGTGTCCCGGAAAGGGGGCCCAGGTGTCTGGGAAAGGGCTCAGGTGTCCGGGAAGGGGTCCAGGTGTTTGGGAAAGGACCCAGGTGTCCGGGAAAGGACCCAGGTGTTCTGGAAGGGGCCCTGGTGTCCGGGAAAGGACCCAGGTGTCCTGGGAAAGGGCCCAGGCGTCCGAGAAAGGGCCTAGGTGTCCGGGAAGGGGTCTCGGCATCCGGGAAAGGACCCAGGTGTCCGGGAAGGACCCCGGCATCCGGGAAAGGACCCAGGTGTCTGGGAAAGGGCCCCAGCATCAGGAAGGGGCCCCGGCATCTGGGAAAGGGCCCACGTGTCCGGGAAGAGGCCCCGGCATCCGGGAAAGGGCCCAGGTGTCCGGGAAGGGGCCCCAGTGTCCGGGAAGGGGCCCCGGCGTCCGGGCGCACCTTGACCTCGGCCTGCTTGGTGCCGCGGGCGCAGTCCCACACGGACATCATGTGCTCGTTGGAGTCGTCCACGACGCACAGGAAGGCGCCCTGGTCCTGGGGACGGCCCGTGAGCGCGGGGACACGGCGGGGACACGGGGGGGACATGGCGGGGAGGACACGAGGGGGGACACGACGGGGGGGGACATGGAGGGGACACAGGGGAACATGGGGGAAAATGGGGGACACGCAGGAGGATACAGGGGGACACGGCGGGGACATGAAGAGGACATAAGGGGGACATGGTGGGGACACGGGGGGGGATGTGGTGGGGACACGGTGGGGACACGGGCGGGACATGGCGGGGACACACAGGGGGGACATGGTGGGGACACGTGAGAGGATACAGGGGGACATGGGAGACATGCAAGGGGATACAGGGGGACATGGGGGAAAAGGGGGGATACAGGGGGACATGGGGGACATGGAGGGGACATGCAGGGGGATACATGGGGACATGGGGGACACGGGGGGGGACATGGAGGGGACACACGAGGGGATACAGGGAGACATGAGGGAAAACGGGGGATACAGGGGGACATGGGGGACACTCAGGGGACACACGAGGGGATACAGGGGGACATGGGGGAAAATGGGAGATACAGGGGGACATGGGGGGCATGGAGGGGACACATGAGGGGATACAGGGGGACATGGGGGATGTGGGGGACATAGGGGACACAGGGGACATGGGAGGACATGCAGGGGACACACGGAGGGACATGGGAGGATATGGGGACACATAGGGGACATGGAGGGACACATGGGGGACACAGGGGACACAGAGGGAACACGCGGGGGATATGGGGGATACGGAGGGACATGGGGGGACATGGAAGGACACAGGGGACACAGGGGGACACGTGGGGGATATGGAGGGACACGGGGGGGACATGGAAGGACACAGGGGACACAGGGACACGAAGGGGACACGGGGGACATGGAGGGAACACAGGGGATGCGAAGGGGGCATAAGGGACGCGGAGGGGACACAGGGGGACACGGAGGGGACACGGAGGACACAGGGGACGGGAAGGGGACACAGGGGGACACGAAGGGGACATGGAGGGGACACAGGGGACATGGGACACTCACGGCCATGGAGAAGGCCAGCGCGCCGACCCCGCGCTCGAAGCTGCCCTGCCCGATCTGCAGCAGCAGCTGCAGCGACGTCGAGTCCCAGACGAGCACGAGCGGCTGCAGCGTCTGCAGGGGGACACGGGGACATGGGGACACGGGGACATGGAGGGGGGACGGGGGGGATGGGCTGGGACCCCCTGTGTCCCCCCCCGGGCCAGGAGCGGCCACAAATGCCACCAATGCAGCGTGTGACAGCCGGGCATCCTGTATCCCATCCTGCATCCTGATGTGCATCCCGCCGCGCATCCTGCATCCCACTGGGCATCCCACTGCGCATCCCGCATCCCCCTGTGAATCCCGCTGTGCATCCCGCATCCCACTGGGCATCCCACCATGCATCCCGCTGCGCATCCCACTGTGCATCCCACATCCCATCGGGCATCCCATTGTGCATCCTGCATCCCACTGGGCATCCCACTGTGCATCCTGCCGTGCATCCTGCATCCCGCCGCACATCCCGCATCCCGCATCCCACTGGGCATCCCACCACGCATCCCACATCCCCCTGTGCATCCCATTGTGCATCCCACCATGCATCCCGCATCCCACTGGGCATCCCATTGTGCATCCCGCCATGCATCCCGCCGTGCATCCTGCCGTGCATCCCACATCCCATTGTGCATCCCGCCGGGCATCCCACATCCCGCCATGCATCCCGCCACGCATCCCACAGCCCATTGTGCATCCCATTGTGCATCCCGCATCCCCCTGTGCATCCCATTGTGCGTCCCACCACACATCCCACATCCCACTGTGCATCCCACTGTGCATCCCGCCACGCATCCTGCATCCCACTGGGCATCCCATGGTGCATCCCGCCATGCATCCCACATCCCATGGTGCATCCCGCCGTGCATCCCACATCCCATGGTGCATCCCGCATCCCATTAGGCATCCCATTGTGCATCCCGCATCCCCCTTTGCATCCCACTGTGCATCCCGCCGTGCATCCTACATCCTGCCGTGCATCCCGCATCCCACTGGGCATCCCATTGTGCATCCCGCCGCGCATACCCACATCCCGCTGTGCATCCCGCCGTGCATCCCACATCCCATGGTGCATCCCGCCATGCATCCCACATCCCATGGTGCATCCCGCATCCCATCAGGCATCCCATTGTGCATCCCGCATCCCCCTGTGCATCCCCCTGTGCATCCCGCCGTGCATCCTGCATCCTGCCGTGCATCCCGCATCCCACTGGGCATCCCATTGTGCATCCCACCATGCATCCCGCATCCCCCTGTGCATCCCATTGTGCATCCCGCCGTGCATCCCGCATCCCCCTGTGCATCCCATTGTGTATCCCACCACGCATCCCGCATCCCATTGTGCATCCCACCAAGCATCCCGCATCCCCCTGTGCATCCCATTGTGCATCCAACCACGCATCCCGCATCCCACTAGGCATCCCATTGTGCATCCCGCCGTGCATCCCGCCGCACATCCCACATCCCATTGTGCATCCCGCCGTGCATCCCGCATCCCGCCGCGCATCCCGCTACCTTCCCATCCTTGTCCACGCCGGCCGCCTGCCCGCTGGCCACGCGCACCCTGTCGGGATGCACCGAGAGGCTGCGGGGACCGCGCGTGTCCCCCCATGTCCCCCCGTGTCCCCCCATGTCCCCATGTCCCCCCGCGCTCACCAGCGCACGCACTCCGTGTGCCGCAGGAAGTGGCGCTGGCGCCCGGCGGCCGCGTGGAAGAGGACGACGACGCAGGCGATGAAGTAGACGAGCTCGCCCGACGCCAGCACGAACAGGTTGGAGCGGCTGTCGCGGCCCCGGTAGCCGTAGCTGCGGCACCGTCAAGGAGGGGACGCGTGGGGACATGCGGGGACACGTGGGGACGCGTGGGGATGCGCAAGGATGAGTGGGGATGGCTCTACCATGGGCGTGTTTCAACCCAACCTCAAACTTGGAGGCATCTTGGCCATGGGAGCGTCTTGGTCATGGGGATGTCTTGGCCATGGGGACATGTTGGCCATGGGGACATGTTGGCCATGGGGGTGTCTTGGTCATGTTGACGTCTTGGTTATGGGGACATGTTGACCATGGGGATGCGCAAGGATGAGTGGGGATGGCTCTACCATGGGCGTGTTTCAACCCAACCTCAAACTTGGAGGCATCTTGGCCATGGGAGCGTCTTGGTCATGGGGATGTCTTGGCCATGGGGACATGTTGGCCATGGGGACATGTTGGCCATGGGGGTGTCTTGGTCATGTTGACGTCTTGGTTATGGGGACATGTTGACCATGGGGATGCGCAAGGATGAGTGGGGATGGCTCTACCATGGGCGTGTTTCAACCCAACCTCAAACTTGGAGGCATCTTGGCCATGGGAGCATCTTGGTCATGGGGACATCTTGGCCATAGGGACAGCTTGATCATGTTGACGTCCTGGCCATCTGGACGTCTTGGTCATGGGGACATCTTGGTCATGGGGACATCTTGGCCATGGGGGCATCTTGGCCATGGGGATGTCTTGGCCATGGGGACATGTTGGCCATGGGGGTGTCTTGGTCATGTTGACGTCTTGGTTATGGGGACATGTTGACCATGGGGATGCGCAAGGATGAGTGGGGATGGCTCTACCATGGGCATGTTTCAACCCAACCTCAACTTGGAGGCATCTTGGCTATGGGGGCATCTTGGTCATGGGGACATCTTGGCCATAGGGACAGCTTGATCATGTTGACGTCCTGGCCATCTGGACGTCTTGGTCATGGGGACATCTTGGCCATAGGGACATCTTGGTCATGTTGATGTCTTGGCCATGGGGACATGTTGGCCATGGGGATGCACAAGGATGAGTGGGGATGGCTCTACCATGGGCATGTTTCAATCCAACCTCAAACGTGGAGGCATCTTGGCCATGGGGGCGTCTGGCCATGAGGACATCTTGGTCATGTTGACGTCTTGGTTATGGGGACATGTTGGCCATGGGGGTGTCATTGGTCATGGGGACATATTGGCCATGGGGGGATCTTGGCCATGCGGACATGTTGGCCATGGCAGCATCTTGGTCATGGGGGCGTCTTGGCCATGGGGACATCTCAATCATGGAGACATGTTGGTCATGGGGGCATCTTGGCCACGGGGCCATCCCATTTTGGGGCCATTTGTGCCCGCTTGAGGCCGTTTGGCCTCATTTCGGGGCCGTTTGGACCCATTTTGGGGCTGTTTGGCCCCATTTTGGGGCCGTTTCTGCCCACTTGAGGCCATTCGGCCTCATTTGGGGCCGTTTGGCCCCGTTTGGCCTCATTTTGGGGCTGTTTGTCCTCCTTTTGGGGCTGTTTGGCCCCGTTTTGGAGCTGTTTGGCCCCATTTCGGGACCGTTTGGCCTCATTTCGGGGCCGTTTGGCCTCAGTTTGGGGGCTGTTTGGCCTCCTTTTGGGGCCGTTTGGACCCATTTCGAGGTTGTTTGGCCCTGTTTCGAAGTCGCTTGGCCCATTCCTGGTCATTTGGCCCCGTTTTGGGCCGTTTGGTGCTGTTTTGGGGCCATTTGGCCCTGTTTGGCCTCATTTTGAGGCCGTTTGGACCCATTTTGGGCCATTTGGACCCATTTGGGGTCATATGGCCCCGTTTGGGGCCCGTTTGGGCCCGTTTGGCCCTGTTTGGCCTCATTTCGGGGTCGTTTGGCCCCATTTCGGGGTCTTTTTGGCCCCGTTTCGGCCCATTTGGCCCCGTTTCGGCCCGTTTGGGCGCCGTTCGCACAGGATACACCCAGTCGAGCTGCAGGCGCCGCGCGGAGCAGCTCCGCGCGCAGCTCCTCGTAGTTGCAGACGCCCGACGGGATGTACATGGTGATGGGGCGGGCCCGCGCAGGAACATGCGCACGGAGGCGCCTTCTGCGGGTGGCGCCACCGGGACTCGTGTCCCCTCCTGTCCCCACGCGTCCCCACGTGTCCCCATGCGTCCCCTCAACGTCCCCATGTCCCCACGCGTCCCCACGCATCCCCTCGCATCGCCCCATGTCCCCACGCGTCCCCTCGCATCCCCGTGTCCCCACGTGTCCCCACGCGTCCCCGTGTCCCCACGCGTCCCCTTCGCATCGCCCATGTCCCCACGTGTCCCCTCATGCCCCCTCACGTCCCCACGTGTCCCCCTCCTGTCCCCACGCGTCCCTACGTGTCCCCTCACGTCCGTGTCCCCTCGTGTCCCCACGTGTCCCCACGCGTCCCCCACGCGTCCCCTCGCATCGCCCCATGTCCCA